>NC_051183.1:154557935-154730216 GCF_013339695.2 Rhipicephalus sanguineus
CCAGCTTGGCGGCGTTTTTTCTCTCCTGTGAAAATTGACCGCTGGTGCCGGATTGTGTGCCGGCTGTATCCTCGCTTTGTGCGCTTTGTAGGGAGGCGCATATACCTTCTGTGTACAGAAGAGGTAGATTTCCTTGCGTGTGGTTAAGGTTGTTCGAAGTTGCTCGGATATGCCAGTCTTTCAGTAGATGTCATCTTCGATGATTCGTTTCGGTGGCGAGGACTACAGTTTGAGAAAAGTTTACCCTGCAGCCTGCGTCCTCGGAATGCACCGCTGAGTTTTTCCGCTTAGGGGTTTCGTTCCCTGGCAAATTTGCGCACGTCGTGTTGGTGTTGCCGTTGCTGTCGAACTGTTTACCTTCACAGAAGGAGACGCGCTTTTCGTAGAAACCCAAAGCCGACACGTGCGGTCCGCACAGATGGATAACTTCTCCAGCGGCAATGCACAAGGAAAGCATCTGGAATCAATAAAGGAGCTGCTACGTGGTGAAAGACTCGAAGGAACGCGAGGGCGAAGTGCAAAGCTGTACAAATAGGGCAGGTGCGCGTGCGGGGGAGGGAGCGCTGAGGTGTTCTGGTAAAAGGGTAGGTTTGAAGAAAGGAAGAAGAGGGAAGCAATGCCAGGAAAGTTGCAGTGTAACTTTGGCAGCTGGTGGTCGCTGTGAAGGCGTGTAAATATTTTAGTATCACCCGAAAAGTTGAAGCATCAAAAAAATTTCGGGGGGGGGGGGGGGGGGTCAGAACCCCCTCAACCCCCCCCCTAGTTACGGGCCTGACGTCATAGGCCAGCTGCCTATATATACTTCATTGTCTGCTAAATAAAGCATTCTGCGTTGGTTACTGGCCTGGCTCTGTCACTTTGGCGTAAGCTACAACAGTGGCGACGAAGATGGGATTCATGCTTCCTGGGCGCTGAATGTAACGACCACCTTCGCCTACCACCACGGAACGTCGGCGGCCATGGCCATGGCTACGAGTCTCGGCACCCCAAGTTGTGACGAAAATCAAGATAAGTGGGAGATTTACTTGACTCAGCTGGAGGCATTCTTTGAAGCAAATGATATTAACAAGGAGGATAAGAAAAGGGTGCTTCTGATTTCGACGCTATCAGCGAAGGTGGTAGGCGTTCTTGCGGGACACTGCGCTCCCCGTAAAGTAAATGAGCTGAGTTACCAAGAAGCACTCGCTTTCCTAAATGCCCACTAGTTGCCGCAAGTTATAAGTTCTTCACTAGGGACCAAACGGCCACTGAATCTGTCCGAGGCTATGTCGTTGAGCTCCGCAAGCTGGCAGATAAGTGTAACTTTGGCACTGGTTTTGACCGTATGTTACGTGACCGCATCGTTTGTGGCATCCGAAATCGCGCTGTGCAGCAGACGCTGCTCGAAAGAAGTGAGCTCACACTGGCCGAAGCGGTAAACATTGCTACGGCTGCCGAAGCCGCTGCGCAGGAAGTTAGCGCCATGACCAAACCTGATACGGCAGCGGTGTGCAGTTTAGCTGGAAAATCTCGCCAGTATCAACCCATCTCCAGAGATAAGAAGCAACGAGTTGCAGATTGTGCACGCTGCGGAAGCCATGACCATCAAGCATATGATTGCCCGCACAAAAGAAAGAAATGTTTTCGCTGTGGGAAGACAGGTCATTTCGCAAGAAAATGCCACTCCCAATCGAGGCTCAGGGCTCGTGGCAGGCAGGATGTCAGTGCTTATGCCTTTCAGTATGAGAGCACTCCATCTGAAACCGAGGAAAGTGATATTTCAACAGTGTTCACTGTACAAGAGACAAGGAAGAAGCAACGTCTGCTACAGGCGTATCGCAGGGTCATCCGTTGGGGGGGCGTGCCCCTGAACATGATCATTGATACGGGATCACCATTTTCAATAATCCCGCAAGAAGTTTATCTCAAGCATCGCCTGAGCTGGCCGCGGTTATCGAAATGCAAACAGAAGCTCAGCTGCTACCTGGGCAAGTTGCCCATTGTCGGTGAACTACAGCTTCAAGCCCAATTTTCAGGCAAAGCTGTCCCTGCCACCCTGATTGTTATTGGCCTCGAGGCCCACCACTGGAAACGCCGGCGCCACCGTCGGCGTGACGTACTTGGCAGGATCACGTGGTCTCCGCGGCCGCGTCGGCTGCTTGTGGCGCACTGCCCCGTGCTTTGAAAACGAGTTTCAAGTCCCACATGCACTGCGGTCTGTTCAAATTCGGAAGTTTTCTCTCATTTTCTACTCAAATGAAACCATTTTAATAGAGTGGCTGCCTCCGAAGGCGACGAACATGGTGCTCTACCGCTCGGTGCCGCAGCGCCGAGCTTATGCAAAGGAGCCCATGTGTCAGCCTGCACTGGTAACCGCGGGACAAGAAACAGCGTGAAGCATGGGTTGTAAAGCTAATAACCGGCAAGCAGCCATCCGCTACGAGTCTTGTGTGCAACAAGCACTTCCGCGACGAAGACTTTTGTTACTGCGTCGGGCCTGCGATGTTCGGTGAGTAGCAGACAGCGCGCACTGAGACGATGGCTCGCGCGCGCTTCCCGCCGGCAAATGATGCTTATCTGCCACAGGATGGTAAAAGCGCTACATTTTACCACGTGTGATGCCATCTCAGAACCCTCCAATGCGACCTCTTGATCGTCGGCCCCGTGCTCACCGTCCACAAAATCGGCTGCAGATGCGCAAGTCATTGTTTAGATACGTTGAATTAAAAAAACGCACAGAGTCCCTTATGCATTCGTTAAAGATGACTAGAAGGCGAAAGCCATCGTCTTCTTGTCAGTCGGTGTAGTGATTCTCCTGCATTACTGTATTTTCTTTCTTTTCCTAGGCGTCGCATGCTACTACATGCTCGGTCTCGTAGACTGGTTCTCCTTCCACCAGCAATCTCGAAGTGGTGAAGCTTTGGTCTATGAATTTGTTGATCACAGAGAGCGGCAAGTTCACTGGAATGCAAACGGAACGATAATAAGGAGCATTAAAAAAAACACGGTTGATCCCTCCGTCGTAGGAATCGGAATAACACGAAGTAAAGCGAGCTTTTACAGAAGTAACTGAATGCTTACTGTACATTGATATAAGAGAGTTTGCAGAATGTATATTGGTGTCTGGCAGCTAATGGCGCCGTTTAACGTGTATGCACCCACTTTGATGATTGGTGGTACATCTCCACCCCGACGACTAACGTCCATGTTAAATGATTAAACAAACCCTTGTGGTAGCTGTAGTAGTTAACGGTGAAAGCGTAATCAGTGAACGAGGTGTGATAGCCAGAAGAGCGTCGCATATTGGACGCAGAACTTGGTCGCCATCCCGCGGCATGTTAAAATGTTATTGAACACCACGGCCGGACTAGAGGGAAACGCAAAGCGCGTCGTGCAGCTCAGGTAGCCCGGCCGCGATTTTTCTCGGGGCGAGCGCGTGAGCATGGATTGCGGCGTTACAGGCAGGTGAGGCAGGCGCGCGTCCAAGAGTTATTTTTGGTTTGTATTACCGTGATGCTGAGCGAGACCGACGCTTTTCCGGCGCTTGGGCAAAGGTCGCCACCTCGTGGTGGGTTAAGGCATTGACAAAATTCAACTTCTATTGAAAACGCGCCGAATGGGACGGACGCGTAACGCGTTGCAGGTGCTAGTCGCGGAGGCCACAGCAATGACGAATTACTTTACCTTACCACTCCCAGAGGTCAACACCACCCAGCCGACCGGGAGAGTGGTAGATATAAAAGGCGCGTTCGTGAAGCCTCCAGTCTGTGACCGTGGCGCAGTGGATAGCGTGCCCGGCATCTGTTGTTGCGGACCGAGCGGTCGTGGGTTCGATGCCCGCTGACGGTACCTTTTTTCTTTGTCATCTGATTGTGTATATTTTTTCGACGTCATTTCCGTGACGGAAATACGTCACTGAAGTCTTGGTGGACCCCGGCATAAAACACTTTCGTGTTAAAAAAGGCGTCGCATTTGCTCACGTTTTGTGTGAGCACCAAACGAAACGAATGCGCTGAATAAAGAAACAGAAGCAGCGGCATTTGCCCGCTGAGAAGACCGATCAATACGCAGTGCGAGACAACTTGTCAAATGACATTGAAACGTACCCGAATTTAGACCGAAAAAGAAAAAAAAAACACTGAATCGTCGGGACGGCAGATTACAAAGTTGTCATGCGCACCGAAGCCGCAGTTGTAAGGAAATTGTTTTTGAACTGCTCTGATAGCGTCCGCGCAACAGTAGTTGTTTGTTTACTCACAAATTCTCATGTTTTGCGGCCTAAAGTTCACAGCGCGGTGCCAAAACGCGCTCGTAGCAAAAGCGAAACCATCAGTACGAACATACATGCAGACGCTCATACATGTAGAGGCACCGTCAGTCGTCGCGAACCCGTGCGATCGCTGGCTTGAGGCTTCTTTCTGTTATGCTCCGTTTGGTTATACAGGCAGTCTACTCTAACGAGATATTTCACATAGTTTGCACTCAGCGAGTGACTACCTTTCACGCAAGAAGCCGGTTCAGGGGTCTCCAACGCGGTGACAGCGCGAAGCGGGTGCTCGGTTTTCTGCAAAGAGACAGCGACTGTAGACTATCTTGTGCTTTCAGTTCGTCGAAAATGATTATCTTGACAGTAAAGAACACAGTTCATTTCGAAAGTACTTACAGAAATGCCCTGGAGGGCTTCCGCGAGGTGTTTTTGTAGGGCGCCGACAGCAAAACCTATGGAGAGCGCGCCGGCGGCATCCTGCCTAGCACGCAATCGAGGCGCGTCCGATAGAGGGCGACTCCGTAACTCCTCGAGGCCAATAGGGTGTTCTGGTCCTAGCCTTTGCGGAAGGGATTTAATTCAAGCATTGTCAATACTTCCGAGTGAGTTCCTCGGAACAGTGCAATCGATGTCAGTTGCTCGCGACAGCCTCTGCACGGAGTTTCACGCACTTTTTGAATCTGGGCTCGGAAGAATTCAGGGGCCTCCTGTGAAATTCCACGTTCGAGAAGACGCCCAACCTAAGTTCCACAAGGCGCGGCCTATCCCTTACGCTCTTCGTGAGAAAGTGGAAACGGAGCTGGAACGCTTAGTGAGTGAAGGCATATTATCGCCTATAGCACATTCAGAGTGGGCGGCACCAGTAGTGCCGGTACTAAAGAAAGACGGGTCACTCCGCATCTGCGGTGATTTTAAGACCACTATTAATGCTTCGTGCATAACTGAGCAGTATCCACTACCTAACATTGAGGATATTTTCGCGTCACTTCGTGAGGGATCTCTTTTCACTACATTGGATCTGAAGGACGCATACAACCAGCTCCCCTTGGATGAGGAAGCGAAGAAGTTGGCCGTGATAAACACGCACAAGGGGCTGTTTTGCTATAACCGTCTCCCGTTTGGAGTTGCCTCGGCTCCCGCGATTTTACAGCGGCGCATGGAAACCATCCTGGCTGGCCTTCCAGCCGTGCAGGTGTACTTGGACGACGTATTAATAGCTGAGCGTCCAGACAGTAACGACTCCGTGCTCCGGGATGTTTTGCACCGGCTACAGGAAAACGGTGTCAAGCTGAAGGCGGAAAAATGTCACTTCCGTAAAGACTCAATCGTCTATTTGGGGCACCGGATCGACAAAGACGGCTTGCACCCGTTGGAAAAGAACCTGGCTGCAATACGCGATTCACCACGGCCTACGAATGTAAGCGAACTGCGCTCGTTTTTGGGTCTGCTGTCGTATTATCACCGGTTCCTGCCACACATGTCAGCGATGTTGGCCCCCTTGTATACCGTATTCACCCGCATAATTTGCGCCCTCGCATAATTTGCGCACCCCTAATATTTAGCCAGCTTTGCTAAAAAAAAAATATTTACTCGCATATTTTGCGCTCCCCGCCCCGCTCGAGCCAGCTCGCCGGCCCGCGCGCACGGGGAAACTTTGAACGGCCGCGCCCCCGCGGCACTCACCGAGCAGGCGAGCGCAGTCACACACAAGACAGGCCGCGAGTGCGAAGTCCCTTCTTCCGATTACTTCGTTCTAATCTCTGGAAACCGCCGAGACCGTACCAGCCGTACCCGCGAGAATGCTGCCCTCAGCCGTGGTTAGAGCGAACAAAATCAGCTGCGGCCGCGACTCACTGGCTCCGTTGCAACGGTAGGCCGATAAGTCGACGGTGGTTTTTTTGGCCCGCGTCAGCCAGTTGGCGCGCGTGCCGTGGCACCCGAACACTCAAACCTGTTCACGGGTTGTCGGAAATGTTCGAGCGTTCTCCCGCCGTGAGAATGCATGCACGCGACACGGCACGGACTACTTTCTGCATCGGAGGCGTGCGAGGGCCAGTCGCGCCAACATTTCCCCTCGCTGACCCTCCTCCTTTGCGTCCGCGACGCAGCCAACGCAGCCTTCGTTGATTTCGGAAGTTTAGGTTTCGCGATCAGCCAGTTGCGTTTTCACTATTCTCTTGCGCTGGGCTACAATAACTATTCGGCAAAATTCAAGCTCACTGTTATAGAATTTGCCTAAGGAAACGGGAACCGTGCCGCGGAAGAGTTCGCTTTTTAATACAAGACCGGAAAGGAGACCGTTCTGAGGATCGACCGAAGCATGGAAAGTTTCCTGCCATTGAAGAATACCTTTTCAAATATGTGCGAGAGCTTAGGCCCACCGGTATCGCCGTGCCGTGGCACCTCGTTACTCCCAGCATTGTCGCCAAGAGCTTCAAGAAGACGTCTCAACGCACTCGACGGAACCAAGGACGACGCGCTTTGGGAGGGCGATGACAGCGGCCGCGGCGATGATTCTCAGTCGGACTTCTCAACCAGTGATTCTGACTAGACCGTGCATGACCGAATCTGGCTGGTTAAAGTACGTGCTAATTCTGTTAAAAACCCTTCGTTTGCGCTATAATTTATTTTCTTCTTTAACGTATTATATCGCACGTGTTAGGACTATATATTGTGCGTTATTTCAGATGTGCTCATGAAATCTCCGCATAATTTGCGCACCCCCTTTTTGGAGCTCCAAATTCGCGAAAAAAAGTGCGCAAATTATGCGAGTAAATACGGTAATCTACTCGAAAAAGAGCATAGATGGGAGTGGGGTGCAACCCAGGAAAAATCTTATCTCAAGGCGAAACAAACGCTTCTCAGCTCACCAGTGCTGACATATTTTCAGCCCGACCAACCAGTCCGGTTGGAATGTGATGCATCACCGTCGGGTTTAGGTGCCGTCATCTCGCACCGCATGGGCCACGTGGATAAGCCCATCGCTTTCCGTTCACGCGCACTGACGCGCGCCGAAAAAAATTATTCGCAGCTCGAGAAGGAAGCTCTGGCGCTAGTGTTTGGAGTCTCAAAGTTTCGAGACTACCTGTTGGGCCGCGAGTTTGTGCTGGTGACGGACCACCAACCACTTGTGGGTCTTCTACGAGAAGATCGACCGGTGCCTCCAATGGCGCGTATCCAGAGGTGGGCTCTGTTCCTAAGTCAGTACCGATACCGCATCGAGTACAGGGCCGGGAAGCAAAACGCCAATGCAGACGCACTTAGCCGTTTGCCAGTGCCGACACCAGAGGCTGTTCACTCGGGAACCTTGCCAGAATACGTGCTGGCTACAGAGAATCTTGACAGTTCGTTCGTGCCAGCGGGTGCTTTGAGGGAACTGACGAGTGCAGACAAAGATCTTTGTGTTGTCCAGAACTTCATGCTTAAAGGGGTCATGAACCACTTTTCCAAGTAATGATCTAATGGCCTCAGTATCGGAGTGTACTGCCTCCCGATTCGATTGCCGCAAAAATTTCTCGAATCCGTCAAGAATCAGCGGAGTTACGGCGGTTTGGCGCACGCTCCCAGCGCTTTCTCTCTTTTCTCGTGCCGGCGAGCGCACTGGAAGCTAGACAGGGAGGGATGGCATGGGGGAAAGAAGTTACGCCAGCGCGCGTCATGAAACGCGATCACTCTCCCGCTGTGATTCGCTTGCGCGAGTGCGGCTACCGTGTACTGAGTAGTGCGGCGCCGGCAAGTGGCGGCACCCCGCGGCAAGAAGCGCATCTGATCCGAACGCCGCTCTCGATTTACGTCGGCTATCGGCCAATAAGCATGCTATGTCTCTTGCGACGTACAGCGGACAGACGCCCCGCCTACCGACGAGAGTGAGAACCGGCCTCTGTTTGAAAAGAGGGTGCCTGGGGAAACGGCAACTTCGCGCTCCGCTTGTGGCCATTACGCGGCGCGCACGACTGTAATATTTGGCAGAGCAGTTCATAGCCATATCAGCTTTCCGCAGGATGTGTTTTTTCAATCAGCCCAAGGGGTGCTTCATGACACCTTTAAGGGATGGCCTAAACGCCTCTCATCATATCACAATCATCTTCAACCTTACTTTTGCAGAAGACTGGAACTGTCAAGTGCAGAAGGTCTGCTCTACTGGGGTCATCGAGTTATCATACCCTGCAAGACGCGGGGGCCCATGCTCTCCGAGCTACACCGGTCACACCAGGGAGCATTGGCGATGAAAAGACTGGCTCGGACGCTGTTCTGGTGGCCAGGGTTGGATGGTGAGATCGAAAATCTTGTTCGTTCATGCATGCCATGTGTACAAGCTCAAACAATGCCACATCGCCAGGAGCCTATCAGTTGGCCAGAAACCGGGATAAAGTGGTCACGGCTTCACATTGATTATGCCGGGCCAATAGACGGGCGCATGCTGCTGATAGTCGTCGACTCGCACACGAAGTGGATCGAGGCACTCCCCGTCAGGTCGGCAACCACCGAAGTCACAATAACACGTCTTCGCGAATTATTCGCGCGTTTCGGCTTGCCGCAAACTGTAGTGTCAGATAACGGGCCCCAGTTTGCAAGTCAGCAGTTTGCCCAGTTCATGACAGACAACAATATAACGCATCTGCGCAGTGCCCCGTACCACCCATAGTCGAACGGCCTTGCGGAACGAGCAGTTCGCACTATCAAGGATGGATTTGTCAAACATTCGATGGTGAACGACCTCGACGCCAAACTAGCGCGAGTATTGCTAGGCTACCGACGCACGCCCCTACCGTGCGGAAAGTCTCCTTCGGAACTGCTGCTTAATTATCAAGTTCGTTCACGCTTGGATACATGTGTGCCATCCTTATCTCGGAGTCGTTTCCAGCCTTCCAGATTCCAGCCCGGGGACCCGGTGTGGGTGCGCAACTTTGGACACGGGAGGCGGTGGTGCCCAGGCGTCATCAAAGGCACCGAAGGTTCGCGCCTCGTGACAGTCGACACACCAGGTGGACCAACCCGGCGTCACTTAGACCAGATTCGCCCGCGGGTGCCTAGGTCACCCGGGACTCCAAGGGCGGAGACTGTCGAATCAGTACCGCCCAGCCCTGACAACGGGGAGCAGCAGGAGTCACCACGAGAGGAGCGGTTAAGCCCGCCAACTCCAGCACACAAGGACGCTGTCCCCGTTCCTTCTACAACGCCACCAACATCTCTTCCAGCTGTGGGGGTTTCCCCAACTCCTCTGGTCTTACGAAGGTCTACCCGACTACGAAGACCCGTGCAAAGACCCAATCTTTAAAAGAAAGGGGGAAGTGATAAGAAGTGCAGTGCCAACACGTGTCAAACGTCATCACCGTCTTGTGTTACGTCATAGGCCAGCTGCCTATATATACTTCATTGTCTGCTAAATAAAGCATGCTGCGTTGGTTACTGGCCTGGCTGTGTCACTTTGGCGTAAGCTACAACAGTAACAATATATTTTTCTTAGGGTTTCCAGCATCAGGAGCTTCATTTAACACAAATCATCATCATCATAATCGGCCTGATTATGCCCACTGCACGCCAAAGGCCTTTCCCATGTGTTCGCCAATCAATCCGGTCCTGTGCTTGCTGCGGCCACGATATCCCACAAACTTCTTAATCTCATCTGCCCACATAACTTTCCATCTCCCCCTCGCGTGTTTGCATTCTCTTGGAATTCAGCCCGTTACTCTTAATGACAAGTGTTTATTTTTCCTTCGCGTAACATGCCCTGCCCATGCCTATTTCTTATTCTTGATTTCGACTAAGATGTGCTTAAAACCTGTTTGTTCACTGACCCATCCTGCTCTCTTCTCGTTCCTTAAAGTTACACCTATCATTTTCCTTTCCATGACTCGCTGCGTCGTCCTCAATATAAGTTGAACTCTTTTTATAAGCCTCCAGGTTTCTGCTCCGTAAGTACCGGCAATATTTAACAGTACGTTATGTTGGGCTAGTTGGTGCATCGTTACTTGAAATACGTGGCGCAAGGTTGCAACTGGGAAGAAACAAGAAAAGACAGAAAGAACGCCTTTCTGTCTCTTCTTGTTTCTTCCCAGTTGCAACCTTGCGCCACGTATTTCAAGTACCGGTAATATGCAGCTGTTATACAGTCGATCCCGGATATATCGAACTCTGATATATCGAATTATTGGCTATATCGAACAGTTGAGAAATCCCCTTGAATTTCCCATGCAAAAGTATGGGGCTGGTGCGCACATATATTGAACTCCCGCACAGCCAAACATTCGCTATATCGAACACTGCCCCGCGCCGAAGCCCAGAAAGTGCGTTTTTCCTAACAACTATTGATCATTTTTCGGCCGCATTCTTATAAGTTTCAATCCCTCGTCGCGCACAGGTGACGAAATTGCGTTCGTTGCGCAGCATTTGTCAGTTCACCGGTATATTTGACGCACGGTCCGCAGATTTTAACGCATGGGCTAGTGTTTTTCAAAGAGGCTGATTGCCGAGGGCACCAAAATGAAAATTCGAAGTGACTTGGCAGCCTTGTTGTAATGTTTGCATTCCCTTCCTTGTCTGTTCACGCATGATGGCGTGCGGGCCCGCAAAGCATGGCCTTCGAGATCCGCAACCTCATGACGTATTTTTAGTGTTTCCGGTTTTAAAATGCAGATCTCAGAGGCTACGCTTTTTTTCGCATTTCTCGCCAAAGTAGCGGCTGCCTTCTGCAAAGCCACAAGTGCCATCGATATCGCCAACATCTCAACGGTGGACTCAGAAATGTTTCTTCGTGCAGCGTTGTTCTCTTGCGGAATGTGTACTTTGCGCTTCGTTCTTCATAAATCTTCATTCAGGAGTCGAACTAAACATTCTCGTAGCGATAAAAATGATGACTGGTGCTTAGAAGGACATCAAGTAAAGCAACGTCGTGCACTGTTTCCTTACGGGCCTTGGTGCCAGGTGATGACTTTGGGCGCGTCATGACACCGACTACGGCGTACGGTGCGTCAGTGAATTTTGCGACTTATTAGCGTTTCCAGGTGCCATATCGGACAAGAGCACAGCGAGTGACTTCATCGGTGCAGATAACGACGTAGCTGTTTCTGATTGCATCGATGCCGAGATCATAGCTGATGTTGCTGGGGCTGTGGAAATGGACCCGTGCAGTTTGAAGATGCCAGCCGCCACCGCCGCTACCGCTAAACCCTTTACCGCGCTACAGAGCTCGCATCAGCGTTCAGCGTCGATCACCGCTGCTGTGGCGGAAGGTGCTGAATTTACTTATTTGGAAAGCTTCAATGATATTGACGATGACTTGATGAATTCACGGCGCGCAAGAAGCAAGACAAGTTGACGGACTTTTTTCATGAGAAATAAAGTGCGCTAACTTGCAAAAGAAGTTCTCGCCTTGTTCTTTAGCATATGTGAGCGAATCGTCATGTTCGCGCTTTTTACGATTTCAGAAAACTGTGTCGAGGCCTGCAGTGCTTTAATACGCATATTTCGTATTTCGAATTATCGATGTATCGAACTATTTTGCGGTCCCCTTCGAGTTCGATATATCCGGGATCGACTGTATACCTACCTTTCATACATACCTTTCTCCTGAGGGATAGTGGTAAGCTACCATTTGTGATTTGAGAATGCCTGCCAAATGTGCTCCACCCCATTCCTATTCTAGTTGCTTCAGTCTCATGGTTTGGCTCCGTGGTCACTACCCCTCCTAAGTACACGTACTTTACAAATTCCAGTGCCTCGCAACCTATCGCAAAGCGCTGTTCTCTTCCGAGATTGTCGCACATTACCTTAGTTTTCTGCATATTAATCTTAAGACCTACCGTTCTGCTTTCCTTGTTCAATTCAGTAATCATGAGTTGCAATTCGTCCCGAGTTACTCATCAATGCAATGTCATCAGCGAATAGCAGGTTACTAAGGTTCTCTCCATTAACTCATATCCCAAACTCTTCCCATTCTAGGGCCTTGAAAACCTCCTGTAAGCACGCGGTGAATGGCATTGGGGAGATGGTGTCTCCCTGCCTTACACCCTTCTTTATTGAAATTTCACCGCTTTCTTTTCTTTAACAGAAATATGGAATGTAAAGAATGTCACTCTAGTATTCTTATGCTTATCACAAGTAGACAGACCCATTTCTAGCAATGTACACATGCCCTCGTGCAAGTTCACCGACACAACGTAACCACAGCCCAATTTCGTCACTATATTCCCAAAGAAAAATTCCACCTTGTCCATGCTTTTCTTTCCTTTTCCTCTTGCGAATAGCACGAACACAATCGGCTAGTCACAACACGTCTTGGCCGCGCAGGTCTCACCTCGTGTGCTCGGCCTCCAAAGAGCAGCAGCGCGTGCGCTCGGTAGTCGATCATCTGGTTGACCGGGTTGGCCCGCAGGTCGAGGCTCTCCAGGCACGGCAGCGCCCCCACGTGGCCCACCTCGGAGACCAGGGCGATGGCATTGCGCGACACGTCCAGCTCCACCAGGGAATACAGCCGCGACAGCCCTGCAACATGATGGCTTTCATTAAGTGTGCAGCGTATTCCACTCCCATGACATTATTTTTGGAAAATGTGCAACAATTATCGAAGCACAATGAATAAATCTGCAGGCTCCCTCGCGCTTGTGACATCCGCTACACTCAACCCACAGTGACAGTGTGCGACAAAAGTTCAGGCAGAAACTCCCTGCTAGGAGTGTGTGCTGGGGGCTAGTTGGTAAGACATTTTGGGAATTTAAACTGCGCTGGGGATGAGACACCGGAGTAGAAGACAGGACGAACGCAGACTCACGACTAATTTTTTAAAACCAAACAAACTTGCCACCTGGAATAATGTGCGTGCACATGACACCCGAAAATCAAGCTCTTTCTTAGAGGGCTCGCTGATGAGCCCTCAATCTGAGCCACGTCTCATGTCTATGAAGCTTCCATGATTTCACATACGAAGGTGTTAGGTTTATCTCAGTGGTGCCTGGGTGGCCTTTCAGGTGGCGCTTGCGAGGGTGGGGATGTGAATTCTACTTTCTGCAGCTGTGGAAGGATGCTACCAAAGGCGACTCATTTGTGCAAAATGCGCACCACTTATCATTGAGCTTGAGCCCTGCTTCTTTTGTACGCTTTAGAGCCATTGTGAAGTTTGCCCAGTAGTCTTTTTCCCTTTTCCCAAGAACAGTGATGTCATCGATATAAAACAAGACACCAGAGCATCCATTAAGGATTTGTGACATCATTCGTTAGAAGGCAAAGGGAGCGGAAGCGAAGCCAAAGCATATGCGCTGATACCGATCAAGTTCGTGTCACGACTGTCCAGATGGAGCAACATCTGGTGATACGCAGATGACAGATCTGACTTTGAGAAGTGTGTTGCTCCCACGACTGTGCACAAGTTCTTCGGTGTGGGGCAGTGAAAATTATCTGGAACAACAGCGTTGTTGGCTTCTAGAAGGTCAACATACAGGTGAATACCCCCATCCTTTTTATTCACAACGTCGACAGGGGGAGACCTATTCTGACGTGTTGACACATTTGAACACATCCGTCTCTTCCAGCCAGTGAAGTTCTTTGAGACCCAGGGTCTGAAGGACAGCAGTAGGCTGCAGTGTTTTGGTGCAACAGGTTGGACAAATGACCCCATTTTGACGTGGTGAACATTCTTAGCCAGACCAAGGCCATTTCTAAAGAGGCAATGGAACTGTTACTATAAGTGGCTGGAAAGCCCCATACAAAATAGTGGAGGGCTTTTGATAGAACCTTGTTCATTGTTACTAGCTGCAGTGGCAATTGTCTGTAGGCAATGAAGTGATGGGCCATCAATTTGTAAATCAAGAGCCTTGATTGCACCGATACCTAGAAGAAATCAGTGCTGTGAAAGCCATGTGGGTGACTTTTGAAACAAAACAGCCATGCACCGATATGGGCCATCTTGAGTAGTCTAACAATTTAATCCAAGGTGATGTACATAGTGCCTTACTGGCAAAAATGCAGATGTACTTCGATATAAGGAGAACTGTTGATGCTGAGTGAACTAACAATGTTACGTTCCCTACTATGGCATCTACATGAATACAGTCTAGGTGGATGCATTACAAGCAGAGTATTTACATTGTCATTGCACGCTTCAGCGCTTAGTTCATGAACAGAAGCAACGCGTACGTTTTTTTTTACACACAGACTCAAAGTGACCAAGTAGATTACAATGTTTCTCTTCATCCGGACAGTAGAAAGAAGCAGCTGAGTGTTGATTATAACTGCAATGAAAGCAGTGCAAAGGGGCGCTGCTATTCATAGCAACATGCTGCACGCATGTACTCGCAATAGCTTGAGAACCTTCAATTGTTTGTTCCAGCTAAGCAGCAATAAGCACAGCGCACAAAAACGAAAGACTCGAACCCTTGAGAAGCAAACACTCATGCAACTGTTGAGAAGAAATGCCTGTCCTGAACTGATCCCAGAACGCATCTTCAAGTGCGGTGAACGAACAAGAGAATGCAAGCTCTTGTAAAGGAAGGCAACAACGTACTCATCAATAGAATCCCCTGGCTGCTGGACACATCTGCAAAATCAGTGACGCTCTGTGACGATGTTCGTTTGGGCAATGACGTGACTTCTCAGAGCTGTGACAGCATACGATAAAGGCGCTGCCTTTACCTCACGGTGTAAGAAAACTAAGGTGTTGACACTCTCCGCCCGCCACGACGGAGAGCGCGTCCAGATGATGTTCGGCTTTACTACATGCGCCGGCCGCACTTTCGTGGGGGGCGCGACTTAGGGACCGAGCGCGACGAGGCGGATGCATGTTTTTTTTTTTCTTCTTGCTTTTTTCTTAAAGCGCCGTGCACGCTAGCAACTAGAGCTAGAAACGCATGCCGCATTTTTTGCGACCGAAAAAGGTCACGTGCGGCGAACGCCGCAGCTGCCTCCACAGCATGGTGTCAGCTTCTTACACCGTGGTTCTAACGCTGCGTTCTCTACATGCGCAGCTCGTCGTCATAGTGCATGCGCCGGCCGCAGTTTCGTGGGGGGTCCTGCGACGAAGGGACCGAAAGTGCCGAACATTATCTGGACGCGCTCTGCAGCAGAGTGTCAACACCTGAATTATTTTTCTTACACTCTGCTTTATCTGCTTTGCCCCTGGTGCAGTGCTTCCGTCCCGACTAACTTTCGTAAGAACTTTAGCAGCAAAGTTCTCGCCTTCTTGGGGGCCTTCGGTAGACACAGGAAGCATGAAGGCAATGTGCTGGCCTTCAACGCCCAGGCTGTGGATAAGAACGGCATCGCAACACTGCCGAGAATTCAGACACTCCTGAAGCGAGCATGGAGTTCCCGAATGGTTTTAGCCACTGCGACCGAGGAACAGCAGCAGGAACTGGGTACAGGCAGGAATGGAGGCGGTGCTGCGAGTTTGAAAAATCTCATGGCGGGAAGCCGAAAGGCTGTTTTGGCCCTTCTATTACCCTCGTCACCAACGTGGCAGCAGCATTAGCTGCTCCCGAGTAGTGAGAAGCATGAAAGTCAATGCAAGAAAACAAACTTGCTAAGTGAATGAAGTGCACGAGTATTTGTAGGTACGGTAGCCCCCTGGAGATGTTAACAGAAACGAAAAAAAGAACTAAATACACAACATTATTAATACGGTGGAAGGAGTAAAAATAAAAGCCACTTCATTTACGTTCATAAGTACACAGGTGGATGGCAATTCTATCCTCAATAAGCACAAACACTCATGACCGGCGTTGAGCTATTGTTAGAGAACCGGGTCCACAGGCCATGTAACACACAGCACAAGACTAGTTTGTGTCTGGCTCGTCTTTCTCTCCCCACAATTGCAACAGTTTCAACAGAAATGAAAGACAAGAATTTATACTATTACACTCAGATCTCATTATAAGGAAATGGGATACCACACAAAACAGATACATTCGCTTGAAAGTTCCTTTTAA
This sequence comes from Rhipicephalus sanguineus, assembly GCF_013339695.2. NCBI lineage: Eukaryota > Metazoa > Arthropoda > Arachnida > Ixodida > Ixodidae > Rhipicephalus > Rhipicephalus sanguineus. The sequence goes on from NC_051183.1 coordinate 154,574,100, forward strand.
TGAAGCAAAACTGACTTCTCAATGGATGCAAAAGACTAAGATTGCCTCCCAAAGCAAAAAAAAATACACATTCATGACGACTTTTTTTACGGCAGCCGTTCGGCGCGGTAATCCCAACAACTGCCGCCCGCAAGCAGTGGCTCACACTACTCTGGGGTGGGACAGCTCAGATTGCTTTTAAAGCAGTTTTTGGAGCAGAAAAAATAGCGCTCTGGTAAAAAAAAAAAAAGCAGCTGGTCAAAAAAAAAAAAAAGAAGAAGCAAGTCAATCTTTTTATTTACGAAATATCACAGAACCAGAGTACTGTTGAGACATTATTTTATGACAGCTAGGGCAAATGTTCGACGTCAGTGTTATTCATATGGTAAAGTTGCAAGCTGAAAAAAAAAACAAGGAGTGGAAGCGAGGGGTGCAAGCTGTCACCAATTTCAATATCATAAAGAGAGTAAACATTGCATGAACATTTTATTGCAAGTTTATTGCTTTTGCTTTTTCTGCACTTGGTCAAATTCTGCAATCTGCAGAATAGCCTCCTTCAGGGCAGAGTTTCCTTTAGAAGGGATCACTTGGCCACTTTCAATTTTGCGAATATTTTGCTTAATGCCGGACCTAATGAGTTCTTCTGCACAACAGGGCAACACTCTGTGCGTAGCCGTGACAACAACTCGTCCGGGCTGATTCGCAACATTTCTGGCATCGCCGGTACGGCATATGTGCATGGAGTCGGCAGCTGCCTGGCAAATGGAGAACCGTGAGACTATATAGCGCGATAAAAGCCAGCCCGTCTTAGTCCGATGTTAGGTCTACTTTTCGTCGTTCCAGTTTCACGCGGAACGTTAGATTCGATATCGCGGATGTAGCAAAATCACAGTTGTTTCCACCACTGTAAGACTCTGCTAAAAACGGACAGAAAACCAATCTGCATTTGTCTATTTCTGCGTTTTGGAGCAGCATGGCGCGATTTCCGGAAATACAGTTGAACCCCGTTATAAGAGGCACGGATGTAACGGACAAACGGGTATAACAGACAACATCTACACTTTTGGTTGGCCAGCCTATCCCTGTCATTAATTTGACTTCTTTTGTAAGAGACACCGGATATAGAAGACAATCGGTTGTAAAGGACAAGTTATCAGTGAATTTTGGTCAACAACATCGCTTGTAACAGACATTCTAACCTGAATGAAGCGCTATCAACTGCTAACTCGACTTACGTCCATCTTTGGAAATAGAAAAAAACAATAGACGTATGTAAACCTTGTTTATTATAGCCTCAGTAAATGTTTAAGGGGGGACGCGGCTTTCGTATCGCGAAAAATGGCAAAAAAATCGATTTTTTGAAAATCACATTTTCAGTTTCTGTAGCCCTTTTTATATCCGATTCCAAAATATCTTCACCGAAAACCGCGTAGAAGTGCTATAAAAAAATTGTTGCGCCTACCGAGGTGGCGAAAATTATTGGGGAAATCGCAAAAAAACACTGATTTTCAAAAAATCGTAGCTCCGTAACGACGCCACCGGGCGCCGATATCTTGGGCTCATCGGAAAGCGCATTTCTCCGTCTTCAAATTCCCCGCCGCAGCCGGCTCCTCCCTTCGCAAACAAGCGCACAAAAAGCAAATGTTCGAAGGTCGTTTCGAGCCCTCCGATTGGCCGCGTCCGCCATGTTGCCCCAGCGCGCCTCACCATTGGTTCGATGCTCGCTCCGGGAGATCGTCGTCTGCAGCTCGTGCGTCTCGAGCTCACGGCTGTCGAAAGTCGCGCTACTTCGTTGCGTGTTCGCAATCGCTCTGTGTTCACGGCTCGACGATAACTTTGAACAAGAACTACGTTTTAGTTTGGAGCTACTAGCGGAAGCTCGGTGGGATTACGATGGCGCGCCGCACTCGTAGCGAACATCGCAAACGCGCGTCTCGGACCGACTTTCTAGCGTTGACTCGTCGGATCCGTGGTTGGAGGTTCTGCTTATGCGCACTTCGGACGTCGTGACGAAGATGATCGCAGGACGACTCTTTGTACTCGCGACCACGCCTTACGAACTTTGAAACATCGGGCACCGCGGCCGGCGCGTCTACTGCTTGGAGTCGTCACTAGGCCTAACTCCGCTCACGGCGTCGGCACGCGAGACGAACCTCGAACTTTGCGGGCAAGAGCAACGCGTTAGCGGACTCGCGGCAGTGTGCTTCTTCGCAAGGAACGAAGCGCTTCCCCCGCCGGCTTCTCGGTACAGCGGATGGTCATTTTACGCATCGGCAGCGGACCCCACGACCAAGCTCGTCGCGCAGCGGGCGCGCGTCGGCGTCCCGCAATGCGAGGCCAAACACGTTGCGCGCCTATTTTTCGTCGCCGCACCTAGGCATATTGCGCATCGTCACCGAATGCCGCCACCCAGCACATCGCGTGCTGACTTCCCGGACTATGCGGCCGAGCACTTAGAAGTGAAATAAAGCACTGTTGATGCAATTTAGGCGCGCTTGGAGCCGTGCGTGGTATCGCCGTAAGCGCTCATGAATCATCTGAAAAAATAAAAGCCTCGCAGAAAACCGTGTCCGCGACCGGGTGAATGATGAAGCGCATCGCAGGCGAGGTTTACAAATTAGCTTGACGAGTGAAAGAGGGAGATGAATTCATATCTGCCCAGTTCGCGTCTTGAATAAACTGCTAAGGAATTCCTATTCCACCAATGTCTTGGCCATAACTGCCTGTTATTTAGGAGGAAGTGATAGGTTGTCATGATGAGAGCCGCTTTTAGTATCCTATAAAAATGATTCAATGATCAATTTCAATCAAGACTGTTAATTATGTTAATGAGAGCATGAATACAAGAAAGCTGGCAAATCATCATAGTACATGACCTACTTGAATTACAATATCTTGTTTTTTGTCATGTCTATTACACCACTTCATAACTTCGTTTAAAATTCATGCTACATGTTTTTTGTATATCAGAAAAGGATTTTAAGAAAAAAGAAAGAAAACAAAGGCACAACCGATGAAAGGCCACATGTGCAGGAGGTCCAACCTTATAAAACACCTTAAAGATCACAATGTTCTTGTGTTTTAGAGAAGCAAGGCACCTCAAACTAAAGACAGGGCACTCAAGAAATTGCACATTACGAAGGACTCAAAAGATTACGACCCCAGTGCCTTTTGAAGAAGTAATATCGTTGGTACAACTTTAAAAGCCGTTTTCTCAAAACGACTTTTCTTGCTTCCTGCTTCGCTTGTTCCGCTGATTTCTCACTGACCGCTGGGTCTATTTCAGTTCCGTTTTTTGTTCTATATTCCTTGAAGCACAGTTCAGGGCGTGACATTCTTGCTTTTTCAGTATGGCGTTTTGATAATTAGCTATTTGACGAGTTGCACAAAGCCTCGATGCCTGTTGCGCAGTCACCTCATGAAAAAGGAAAACTAAAAAAAAATTTGTTGCAAATAAAAAAATCTAAGAATGTCACGCCCGCAATCAGACATCTTAGAATGCATAGCACTTTGAACGAGTTTCCTATCGCATTTTTTAAGCGAGTCAGACTCGGAACAAGAGCAGAAGGTGAAATATATTGTAAATCAAAAAGTTGTAAAGATATATTCATGAAATTTCTACAGTAGCATTACAACAACATTTCAAATAAGTGTGCCAATTTTCATCAAAATCCATGAAGAAATAAGAAAGTTGGTACCGAAAGCCACGTCCCCCCTTAATGGATCAGTCAGTTATAAAACAATGATAAAAGGTCTTCGAAACTGGTATGCATCGCTGATATGCACTTCAGGCTTACCGCCAAGGGACGAGCACTTCCACGCGTGCACTTCACAGGCACCTGAAGGAGCCAATACCGCAAGCACGCGGTGTGAACACATTGCAGAAGTCTTCCAATTAAAACGCCTCACATGTGTGTTCTCCGCAAGTCCGAAAATAGCACCAGTGCACCGCAAATGCTTTCTTTAGCGTTACGTGAACGCCGCGATCAGCCCTGTGCTGCTTGACAAGCTACGGCCGCTCGATGGCTCGATCACCGTAGTCTTGCTTTCCTAAAAAAAAATATCAAAGGCTACAAAGCACGTCAAGAGCCATGCAAGTCTCAGAGGCTCCCACACACTGAAGCTCCCACACAAACAGCGCAAAAAAAAAAAAGTGCGTTTCGGGTCTCGGAGGCCAAGCTTCACTGCGAGTGCAAAAAAAAAGCTTTTTTTCTCTCCCGAGCTTGGTGGCGCTCAGGTCACCGGCCCGAATGGCCCACGTTATTAAACGAATGCTCGTAGCATCAATCCAGTCCACCATTCGTCTGCCACGCATCAGAGCCGCGCAGTTGCTGGTACAGTGCATTTTATTGCGATAGCAATTATATGGACAGTCTCGGCTGGATTTTGCCGTCGCCGTCGCCGCCGTCATGCACCGTATATGTATAAGTATGTATATATATATAAAAGCCCCAAAGAAAAATAATTCAGAAAAATGCTTCCGAAGCGCGGAATCGAACCAGGGACCTCTTGTTCCGCAGCGAGCGGCGCTATCCACTACGCCACGAAACGCAGATCCTCCACGTAGCTAACGGCGAGCGTTATATACACACCCTTTAGCGCTGGACGGACTCGGAGACAGCAGGCGATAATAAGCGTTTCTTCATTACCAGCGAGATGGCGCTAGGAGCCCGACGGGCGCATTTAAAAGTCGTCGGCGAGCTCGCTCGCTTCTTCTTATATTTGCGCAGGGAGAAGCTTGCGCTTCCGCTGTCTGCTCGCGCGGTTTTCTCGTGGTGAGGGGAAGAGGAATGTTTCACGCTTTCACCGTGATGTCCGCGCTCATGTTACGGCGCGTACGAAAGTCACTCGATCTCAAGGGACGCCGCTAAACGAACAAACAGAAGATGAGCGCGAACTATCAAGTGTCACAGCTCGACACTTGAAGCACGCTAGTTTCCTTCGCTGCTTCGGCTGCCTTTGCAACAGAAGCGATGTTCAAACTGAGAGTATCCATTTTGTGATCGCCGTCGTCTGTCGCTGTCAGTCCACCACCGGCCGCCAGCAACGATTCACAAGAGACGCTAGACGTGCTTCGCCGCAGCGCCTGCAGTAGGCGTATCGCTGCCGTTCACTACCGGATGTCACGCCGTGATCACTACGCTTCGTGGCCGCTTTGTGATTGTGTGATGGTGTGATCGCTATCAACGTTCGCTGCTGGCCGCCAGTATCAGTGCGCAACAGATGCTGCTACTGACATAGACTTGGTTCGCCGCCAGGCCGTGACCACAGCGCTTATCGCGCCATTATCTCCGCTCACCACCAAAGCTACGCCGTGATCGCTGCGAACTAGGCTTATCGCTGCCTTTATCCGGATTTCGCTGCCTCAGCATGGCGGAATGCTCCGTCAAACGCCGTACTTGCCTCACGGTGTCAAAAAAGCTCGACATTGCAGCAGACATAAAGTGTGGCATGACGCAGGCAGACGCTGCCAGAAAATTCGGCTTGTCAAGAAAGACTGTTAGCAGGATTTGGGCTTAGCGAGAGAAGCTTTTGAAAGAAGCGGCAACAGGAGCCCAAACTGCGTAAGTCATCCCATCCTGCCGTAGAAGAGGCACTTCTTCTGTGGATACAGGATGCACGGAGTAAGAACATCCCGCTCAACGGACCATTAATTCAAGAAAGAGCCAAGCAACTTGCATTCGGTCTTGACATTCAGTTTGAGGCCAGTCAGGGATGGTTTGACAGGTTCAAGCGCCGACATGGCATCAGCTACAAAAGTGTTTGTGGCGAAAGCAGAGCTGCCGATGAAAACTCCGTCAAGCAATGGAAAGAGGAGACGTTGCCAACTTTGCTGAGGGGGTGGAAGGCTAGCGATATCTTCAATCTGGATGAGTCTGGAATATTTTTCAAAATGCTTCCTGGAAGAACATTTGCCTTATCCAAGGAAGATTGCAGTGGAGGCAAAAAGTCGAAAGAAAGAATTACTGCTATGTTCTGCACAAATATGGAAGGAACAGAGAAAGAAAAAATCCTAGTTATAGGCAAATAAAAAAACCCACGCTGCCTAAAGAACTATCCAGTCAATGTTGAGTACACGGCAAACAAGGCTGCTTGGATGACATCAGAAATATTCAACAAATGGCTAGCAAGTTTCGATCGCAAGATGGCTATGAAAAAGAGAAGAGTACTACTGTTCCTAGACAGCTGTTCAGCTCACATGAAGCCACCACCATTGAAAGCTGTTGAGCTTAGGTACTTCCCACCAGGCTGCACATCTGTGCTACAGCCCCTTGATCAAGGGGTTATTAATGCAGTCAAAATCAAATACAGAGTCAGACTTGTTCAACGCCTGCTGTTCGACATGTTGCAAAAGCGTGAGACAACAATCAATGTGAGAACAGCGATTGAGATGTTAACAGGCTCATGGAACGATATTCAGAGGAGCACCGTGACAGGGAGCTTTCGCAAAGGCGGTTTTGGTCTGCAGGAGGAAGATGAAGAGGAGGATGTTGCAGACGAAGACCTGCAATGTGCAGTTGAGCCAGAATCATGGCCACTTATTCAAAGAAGATTTGGTGAGTCTGGCACATTCTTGAACTTTGTTGAGGCAGACAACAACCTTGCGGTAGCTGAAGACCTGTCTGATGAAAGCATCATAAGAATGGTGCAGGAAGGGGAACAGGAAGAAGATACCGATATGGATGTATCGGACAGCGAGGACAGTACCCCGCCAATGACATCTGGGGAAGTAATGACAGTGCTGGGCAAAGTTCGGAAACAGATTCAGCTTTGGCCTAGCGGCCATGACGCCCTTGACCTTGTGAGCAGGCTAGGAGCTGTGTTGAAAAATGGGATCGACACAGCCCTAAAACAAACAACCATGGAGAACTACTTTACAAGGGAATTGGTTTGAAAGCAAATTCTGCAAAATAAATATTTTGTAACCGTATATGGCCTTCTTTCGTGCTTATTTTAGCAGTAGTGTGCCCACAATGAAATATGGACTGAATATGATATGAAAAAGTGGTACCCTGCTTATAAGAGACCTCTCATATAAGAGACACAAACTGCTCCCTGGTACGTGTCTCTTATAAAGGGGTTCAACTGTATTGCAGTTTTGGCACAACTTTGCGCAGGAAGTCTAAAATATAGCGCCTTGGCGCAATTGGCGCAGCTGTACCACCCCTGACTACTGCATTTCTCCGTGATAACTGTCACAGTCCCCCGCCCGTCACTCTCAGGCTGATGCAGCTACGTGTGCTCGGGGCATGGACTCCAAAATTGCAGCAGCTAGGCCTGCTCAAAGAGTGTCCTTCGAGATGACATCACAGGAGTCAGGCCAAACCGTGCAATGCAACCCCGTAGAGAGATAAGCATGGTGGTGAGTTGTCGCTAGGAGTGAGAAATGACTCATGCATTTCTCATTTTTCAAAGTACTGCAGAGTTCCTAATTGAGACTGCTGGCAAAGCACTACCAACGGAAATGTCTTACTTTCAAGTTAGCCTCACAAAATTGAGAAATATCTTATATGTGCTTTATTTTCTCAGACAAACTGTCGTAACGATGTTATCATACAGAACGTCAACTGCACAAGCCGCCTTGGCTTGCACACGAATCTTGCTCACATACAAAAGTCAGTATGGGAGCCCTGTATCATGGAGCAACAAACGTTTAGGAGGTGCAACTCCGCTGCTTGAGGCGACCAGATAACGTCACATTGCCGGAGAGCCACTTTATGCTGGTGGCATCTGGTGGCACGCAAGGGAATCGCTGCTGTTTTGCTTTCCGAAGGAACCAACCACACGCGTTGCTCCCGCTCCGCCGCAGTTGCAGAGCATGAACGCAGAGCACGTTCGTTTCCTTGCTCCACCTTTTCCCTGCAAGACTTGCACCCGCTTTTGCAGGTTTCAACAAAATACCTGCGTCCCATCTTAGGCTAGCAAATGCCAAATGCGCAGCAGCGTTATTACAGCCATGGCTGCTACATACAAAGAAAGGTTACTCAGAAGGCAATCTACAAAGAAATTTGCGTGCCCGCTGAAGCAAACGCCACTGTCGTCTGCTCACGAATGCTGCTAAAAAGAACACGTGCGGGCGTGCTCTTCCGACCGCGCCTGGCTAATAGCGCTACTTTTTCTTTTTTTTTTTTTTTTTCGGCTTTGCACAGCAAGGCGGCGCCAATTGAAGTGCCTTCGTCGGCGCATCTTATTTTTGTATTTTTGTGACGTTACCTGGACGCCCGCCGGTGCCCGTTCTAACGGGAGTTTCGCCTCCTAAATATTTATTCTCCGTGCCCTGTACCCATTTCTTTATTTTTCTAGCTAGCGGTTGAAATCTGATCACGTGTGACCTCGATTATTCCTTACCAGACGAGCTTTCATCGAAATGTTCTGACCACTGTTGTCATGGCAATGACAGAGACGCAGGTTACAGAATAATGACAAAGCCTGCAATTAAGGGGTAAGCTGTAACCTACGCTAAGCAGCTACGTGGTTCTCACTTTTTTTCCAGGATCACTTCCACCACAGCAATGTCTATGCTCAGGTCACATGACAATGGCATCAAGAAAGAAACAGGATCTGACCGGCCAAGGAATCAATCTGGTTTCCCGCGAGGCTCAGCTGTCGCACGTTTCCCAAGCGAGTGTGCAGGGGGGGCAGGTGGCGCAGGCTGTTGTCAGACATGTTGAGCATCGACAGGCGCGACAGGCACTCCAGGTTCTCCACCTGCGACAGCTTGTTGCCCACCAGCTCCAGCTGCTCCACTGACGTCAGCAGGCGCTGCAGGTGAACAGAGTTGGCTGTCACTCGCACATGCTGGTTGATCACAGACTTTGGCTGGCATTCTACTGAACGGTGTTTTATACGGCATAGGCAAATGCGATAGCTAGTACCTTAAGGGGACACTAAAGTGAAACCAGGGTTCTTCTCATATTTTCAAACTACAATTTCACAATACCAAAAGCACCACTCCTACCACAAGGTAAGAGTGGTGCTTTTGGACGCAAACGGAGTGGCACTTTGGTTTCCTTGAGAGCATTCGTCCAAGAAATAGTTCCTCATTCGCCAAATGTATGGGCGATTTGAATGTCGTTATCTCCGCTAGGTCATGCTTCCCAACTGTACAGAGAAACATTGAACTTTTCACCGACTTCCGGCCTAAAACAAATAGTCAGTGACGCCACAAGAGGCACGGCAATTTTAGATATTGTCTTCTACAGCCCTAGAGTCTGCGATTATGGTTATGTGTGCACTGTTGTAGATGGCATATCGGATCATACAGTGGTTTTTGCATCTATTTCTTGTCCTGTACCGAAAGCTCGATACATTTATCTACTTTCTGCAATATGAGCCATGCTGATGATATTAATACAGTAGAACCCCGCTGTTACGTTCTTCACTGCTGCGTTTTCCCGGCTGTTACGTCGTTTTCCGCCGGTCCCGGCATAGCTCCCATAGGATACAATGTATTGGGAACCCCGCTGTTACGTCGTAACTGTCGGACCGTTCCCGTATGATACGTCGCGAAGTGCGCCCGGAGCCGACCGAGCGACTACCAAAGAGAGCGGCCATGGTGCATTTTCACGCAGCTTGGCCTCGTTTGACCGTAATATTAGCCGCATGAGAGGCGCAAGCAACGGAATCTTTCAATTGATGCAAACAAAAGCATGGCCTTCGAGATTCAAATTACAAAGATGGCGTCTATGACGTAACTGCTCGCGAAAGCAAGGCCTTCGAGATTGGCATTTACTATTGACAAAAGCATAGCCTCTGAGATCTGTATTGCACAAACATGGCGTGTATGACGTAATTGCTTGCGAAAGCAAGGCCTTCGAGATTGGCATTCACTTCTGCCATCGCGTTGGCGTAGACTCATCATCATCGTTATTTGTCGGAGAACGGGAGGAGTTCGAGCTGGTTGGAGCTCGCATGGTCGTGCGTGCGGTTCGCGGTCGGACTCGCCGCGCCGGTCGTGATTGCGTGTGCTTAGTTCTTTCATACCTACAGCTGTTGGTGTTAAAAAAATCACATACGTTGATTACATTTCTGTGGATAAGGCCGTCCTAAGCTCCGCGTTTCTATCCATCGACTAGATCGCGGCTGAGCGCGCCAATTTTCGTGCTGCTCGTAAGAATTGAAATAAAATTCTGTACCACTAAATATTTTGCCGTTTTTCCTGTTTTTCGGCTCTTACGTTTCCCGTCTCTTACGTTTATTTCCTATGGTCCCTTCAAAAACGTATCAGCGGGGTTCTAATGTATTATTGATACACTTAGCACTTCTCTCGGCCAGTTTGAAGCGACTAGTATTTCTGAAGATGTTGACACTTTAACTAAATTTTTCACTGATCTTGTTCCCATGTGCATCACACGTTTTGTAGCGTTAAAAACAAAGAATATGAATTCAGTGCTGCCTTGGATCACAAGGGAAATTTAGCACCTGTCGCGACGACTTGGGCGATTTCAGCGTGCTAAACGCACTGGTGATGCTGTTGTTGCTGCACAATTCATTGCTCTAAAGGAGGAACTTGGAAGCAAGACTAATGCTGCTTGTGATTTCTACTTTCAAGTTACACTTCTGGGTCAGAAATAATCCTCGCAAATTTTGGAGGTCTGTCCTATGAATGGAATCTACCACTGATACATCTGAAATTTGAAAAGTGCATGAATGTTCACTTCAGTGTCGGAGACGCTGATGCCCAATTCCTGCATCCAGTTGCGTCTGAGCAGATTGGGTGATCCGTTACCGGCCAGAAAAATCGGTAAGTGAGCCTCCTTGCCATGAAACTTTACATGGACATCAGCTTTGTCTTGTACCTTCTTTAAATCTCCGGAATAGCTTCGCAGAAATACTTGAGACGGCTGCGCAGGTATTGAAGGTAGAAGCTGTGGTAAACGCGACTTGGCAATGACTGAGACGCTCGCCCCCGTGTCCACTTCGATGCGGAGCGGCTTGCCGCAAACTTCAACATTGACGGTAAAAGGTGGAGATGCCTTGGTGTAGTCAACTTGCCACATGTCGAAAACTTCGGAGCGGAGGCTTCATCCTGGACAGTATTTACGCGATGACGGTTGCTTGCCGACAGTGAACTTCGGCCCGCGAACAAACGCGGCCTGGGAGAGCTGTCGCTCTGCGATTGTTCGTCTTTTCTTTTCGTATCGCAAACCTTCGCCAAGTGGCCGCGTTTGTGGCAGTAATTGCAGACGGTCTTCACGTGCTGGCAAGCGGACGCCAGGCGTACATCCCTGTAGCGATAACGGGACACGCCCACTGGCGCTGCAGAGACGCGGAGGGTGGAAAAGAAGGTGCTAGCGTGAGCATGCGCTATCTGCCCTGCATCCTTCTTTGCTGCTTCCATTGCTAGGGCGGTCTGCACTGCGTCTTCGAAAGTCAGGTCCGCTTTTTCCAGCAATCTTGTTTGGACGTCTGCGTTGTTGATGCCACACACGATGCAGTCGTGGAGCATGTTTTCAAGCTCTTTACCGAAGTTGCAGTGCTCGGAAAGGCTCTTCAGCGCTGCAATGAAGTTGCTGACGGACTCTCCTTCAGCGTGAACGTGTGACTTGAAGCGGAAACGCTGCACAACAGCGGGAGGCTTCGGGCAGTAGTGGTTTCCTAGCACCAACAGAATCTCGTACAGCGTCTTGTCACTTGGCTGCTCAGGCTTGAACAAATTGTGAAGCAACGCATACGTTTTCTGCCCGCAGCAGCCGATGAAGACGGCTGTTTGCTTGTATTCAGCGATATCATTCGCCGTGAAAATGCCTTCAGCCGGTCCACGAAGCAGGGCCAGTCATCGCCTCCTCCCTCGAAAGGCTCAAGATTGCCGAAATTTGGCATTTGGACGAATGGTGGAGCGGCAGGAACTCACGAGAACATTCTTTTTATCTTCGTCGCCAGTTGATACAAGTACAGATTGCTGGAAGATAGCCGGAGACTAGATAGCAAAATGAGACATCGCGCTACGAGAGCCCAAAACGAACTAACTCTTTATTTTCCCGCGTCCCCATCTTTCAGTCCCCAGGTGTGACGCCACAACACACAAAGCAACAGTGCCGTGTGAGGGCGCTGCGTGTTAGCTATTAACATTGTGACAGAGAGGTGAGAGGGTAAAAGCCTAGCCAAGCCAGGACCAGCTCTTGTGCCTTGTGCAACTTAGTGCAAGCTGCGCTAATTTGCGCCTTCTTACTCAGAACAGAACAGTGCAGCAAAGTGCAAGTGGCAGGAAGCCACCCAGCAATCTACAAATGCCAAACAGGTCAGGCAAGCAATGCAGCCATTGCAATATTTTGCCATTTTAAGTGACTACTGCTTGTGGATTCCAAAATCCCGCTGCCTCGGTGACCTAAGAACTCTCACAGCAACAAGTTTTCCTTTCCTCATTTACTTCTAAGTTTTTTTTTTCTTTTCTAAGCATGAAATGCTTTTAGCTACCATTGCGGACGGGCTTCAAGTGATTTTGAGCCAAAAACCAGAGCTGTTATTTGGGCACTCAAACGAGAAGATCCGGGCAACCAGTTTCGCGGCACGGCTTTAGTGAGCGTGGCATAAAGTTACAGTAACTCGTGCTGATACTCTGACAGTGTGCGTGCGGGTGCATGGCATGGCGAAATCAGATTGGCAAAGTGCAACACTCTAAAGCCGACGGCTCCTGACCGCAGACGCGACCGATGGTTCCTGGTGCACTCTAACGTTGCACGGCTCCAAATAGTTCAGTTCCGCATTCTGCACGGGCTGCGCTGGGCTGCACTGGACTCGCGTGTACAAGAACCTGTTTCACGGATTCCCGACCAGCAGTGCTGAGCATCCGGAGCTCTAGTTATGGCAAGCTCACCGTCTGTTAGTGCAATTAGGGCACATTTGTATACTGGGCCATTCTAAAGGTTGGAAAAAACCCTTATCAACATCAATACAAGTTTATTTACAATTAGCAAAAACGAAACAAATATATAAGATGCACTGTTGTTGAAGATGCACTATCTAAAACTTTGGGGAAAGAAAACTGCATGTTATAAACCAGAAAATACGGCACTATCATTAGACCACCATGGTTAATGAGAACCAACAGACTGTCAAACCAGGTAGAGCACCGGACGCATTATCCGAAGGTCACAGGTTGGGTCCCTGCTGGCGGCTAGTGACTGCGAATCATGTCCCCTATACTTTCCCTGGCTTGTTTCTCTGTTGGTTCTCATTAAGGTTATGCCTAACAAAGAAAAAAGCAAGAGCCCTTAAAATTCTTTCATTCAGCCACCATGGTTTCCTCTTTCATGGACCCTAGCACCAGAGCAACCCTTAGTCATTCTTATGGGAAACTACGGCTTCCATTCACAAAGCAAGGCCTCCTTGCCACGACTTCGAATGAGTAGCACATAAAGAACGGCAGCAGCAAATGAAAGACAGGACACACAGACAGGGTTAGCGTTTGTCCCATCTTTGCCTCTCGTTTGTCTCAGTTTTTTTATGCGCTACTCATTCCAAGTCATGCATCCTTACCAACCTGCCCAACTTGCTGGACTCACCATGCTGAGGTCAATTGTAGTCAGGCTGTTGTGGTTGAAGCGTGCCCGCTGCACCAGGGGCCACGCTGCCATTTGCCAGATGTCGCCGGCCACCAGCATGCACGACAAGTCCGCCATGGGTGGCAGCGCATTCTCAACCGTCAACTCCCGTAGGCGCGGCCGCAGCACCTCCAGCCCCGACAGCTGTCCACGCACCGCACAGCCTTGTAGCTGAAAACATTCCAAGCACATCCTTTCCAGAAAATGCAGCTCGACACAGACGTAACATAGCCCGTCTCGGTTGGCACAACAACAACCAATGGTTCCGAGTGTCTCGGCACAATGTGCAATACTGTTACAATAAAATCTCAATTTATACCTTAAGGGAGAGGAAAATATGTCGAATTCCGATTTATCAAATGCACGCAGGAAACAAGCAAATGAATTTAATTAGCGATATTGAAATAATGCAACGTTGAAAAAAGATATACATAAAACTCGTGTGGAATTGTGGAATAGTTCGATACATAGGCAATTCAGTACAGTGAAACCCACTTGTAACAATACCGGCTTTAGCAATACATCTCTTATAAGAATGAAAAGCTACTGCACCGTCAACTTCTGTATGATGTCCATGGTGAAATAACCCACTTAATACAATGCCCACATGCCAAACTATCGGTAATAATGTTGCAATCTGGCCGCTGGGTGTCCATGCCAAGAAGTAATGGAACGAAATCCTTAAAAAAAAAAAAAGAGCAGAAGATTTCAGCGGCTGCACCCTCGCCCATTGCCAATGGGATTGTGCAAGAGACTGCGGGTCAGTCAGAAGAAGCACACTTGCCGAAAGCAGTGCAGAACCAGTGTTCCTGAATCATACCAGCTGTGAAAATCTGTTCTGAAACACAGACATGCTCATGGACAAACTTCTGGATAGCAAACCAATGCGCCACCTGGGGGCAACAACGACAGAAAACACATCGCATCACCACAATCGCTGCAGTCATAGCACGAGTTGCCACAGCAAGAATCGGGAGAAGTGCTTTCAAGAAAGGTCAAACAGTTCTACGGTCCTCAATGAAACTTCATTTGGGCCTAGTTGGTACATACCGTATATACTCGCATAATGAACGCACTTTTTTTTCCGAAAAACCGAAGCAAGGTTGGGGGGTGCATTTATTATGAGGCGTAAATTTTACGAAAACATTTTCGGGATTACGAGTGAAAAACAGCGCTAAAAAGATGGGACAAGAAAGGACACGAGACTGCGTCCTTTCTTGTCCCGTCTTTTTAGCATTGTTTTTCACTCGTAATCATGAACCAACCAGCCCAAATGCGTACCCTACCACAGTTCATTTTCGGGATGAACAAAAAAAATTCCGGTAAAAAAAAAAGTTAGGCAGCTTACCTTTCGCAGTAAACATACGCTTACACACATCTGGAAACAGCTGTTTTACTGCCCTTCATTCTTCATCAGAATTACTAGACCCGTCGTACAGGTCGCTCGCCACTTCGTCACCTGCTCCCACAACTGGTCTTCCTTGCTGCCGTCCAGCACATTTGCAATTCCAGTCTGCTTAAAACTCTCTGCGATCACATTAGCTGGCAGCGAGCGCCATGCGTCCAAGATCCAGGAACACACCAGCACGACGGACGGCCTTTTAATCTTGCCGGTCAGCGTCGGGGCGTGCCCTCCACGGGCCATCCAGTCTGTATACAACTGGCGCACACTGTCTTTGAACGGCTTGTTCACACAAACATCAAGAGGCTGCAGCACCAAAGTGAATCCACCTAGAACGATGGCGATCTCAGTGCGCAGCTCCTTGTGTGCCCGGCGCACGTTCTCTCCCAGGCGGCTGCAAAAACTGTCGAGTACAAGAAGAGACGGGAGAAGCAGGGCACCAGGGCGCCGTCCCCAGACTGTTCGGACCCAATCGACCATTAGATCGGCCGACATCCATCCTCTCTCTTGGGCTCGCACGTGTATGCCAGCTGGGAAGTTGGCCTTAGGCACGGTTTTCCGTTTGAAAATAATGTACGGCGGAAACTTCCTGCCGTCTGCCGTGATAGCCAGCATTACCTTGAGACCCTGCTTCTCGGTGCCCGTCGTTTTAACGAGCACGCTGCGTGCTCCTCTCTCGTTGACGCCTGCTCATCGGCATGTCGAAATCGATGGGAGTCTGGTCCGCGTTCCCGATTTGCGAGAGAAATTCTCAGTCCCGCCACAGGCATATCACAAACTTGTGAAGGTCCACTACCTTTTCTTCATAACAACAAGGCAGTCGCTGACAAAGTGATGTGCGCCTCCTCAAGCACACTCTGTTGCGCCACATGAAGTGTGACCCATTACTCGATTTGAAAGCGGTGGTCACGAAGGCCATGCTTCCTGGCTGTGGCTCACACGTGCGCACGGTCCCATCATTTTGTGCGAAACGACACAGCCTTCCTTTCGCAGGTCCCAGACATTTTCTAAGACCTCTTCTTCCACAGCAGGAAATTTTCCGGTCTTTGGTCCCCTAAAGGCATGCCACTCCCTATTCGTAGCGCGCAGCTTGTCGTGCTGCTTCCGCCGGTAATGCACACGGATTTGTAAATTCCGAAATGCCTATCGGCAGCACGACTCCCGTGCTCGAGAGCGTACTCCACAGCCTGTAGCTTGAAACCGGCCGTGTAGCTCACATTTCGGCCAATTGTCCACAGCAAAACGTAAAACAGACTAAAAACGAACTCGCAACGGAGTGGGAATGGCTGGCGGGAACAAAAAAAGTAGGGCTAGAACATGGAGGAAGGAAAAATAAGGAGAGGCCCTGACGTCACATTCGTGAAGCCTCCACATCGCAAACACCTGCATCGCCTCCTAGCGATGGAGCCTCGAAACATTTCGCGATTTCCGCCGTGTCGTTTGCAAGCGCATGCGCGATTCGAGCCTTTTTTTTTTTTTTCGCCGTGCAAGCGGCGCCGGCGCCGCGGCGCAATCGATTCACGCATGCTGCTCCTTGTGTGTGTTCTTTAGGAAAGCTACGCAATGCTCAGCTGTTGTTGTATGGTTGCGTATACCCGGTGCAAATCGCGTGCTCTGCGGAAAGTACCGGGTGTCACTTTTCATGTGTGCGTATACGTTCGCTTTATTGCTGATCACTAATGCATGGTATTCGCATGCGAAGCTCTCGGATGTGCGCTCTGTTGCTTCTTACTCATTGTGTCAACTCAGAACACACGTGAACTTTTGTTTTTGGCGTCTGATGCGGCGTACATAACATGCGCCGAAGGCATCGTACGTTTTTAGAGGCTGTGTCGTCCAACGAAAGGGCAATAAACTTATGTTGTTGTTATCGGACTACGTGATGTATGTATTGCGCGTTGTGCGCTCGCTGCATGCTTGTTGTTGTGTGTGTACTGGAATTACAAACTTTACGTGCACGATCGCGTATACAATACAGCGGTGTCCTCTTTTTCAACGTGAAGTTACATCAACTATAAGTTGGCCTTGCGCCGAATAGCTACTACGCTCACTCCATATACACGGACAAAGAACCGCTAATCCGGCAACAGATCGGGAAATCGGGCTACGAGAAAGGGAAGGCCTAACGCCCAGCAGAACGCGTGAGTCACTGCTAGGTGAGTTCGAATACGATGATGCAGGGGTTGAACGTTTTTGATCACGGCACGTACCGGCATTCTGTACTGTTGCACAAAAACGCTCCACGAAGAATTTCAGCACGCAGCGCTCGGGCCTGCCACGCACGAACAGCCTGGTAAACGTCTGCTTGCAACATTTTACTGCCTGCGAACCGCATAATACGCGCTAAGTTTACGCCGGGACTACAAATCTGCGCAGAAGCTAACCACCGCGAAGAGCACGCCACGGGGCGTCTGCTGTTTTGTTTGCCCCATACCGGTTTGTTTGCCCCATAAATCTGACATCACTTCCGCCACACTTTTCGCAATGCATTGGAATACGATAGGGCCTCTCCTTAGTATTCCTTCCTCCATGGGCTAGAATGGCTAGAACGCTAGAACACGCGTCCCTGTCTAGCGTCATTTTGATTGGCTGTCCCACCCGGCCTCGGAAACTAATAAAGTCTTGAGACATAAAGCCCCAAAAACCACGATATGATTATCAGAGACGCTGTAGAGGAGGGCTCCGGAAATTTGGACACGGGCCTCAAGCATTTTGCTGCCGTGGCTGGGATTCGATTACAAAACCTTCGGGTCAGCAGTCTTGCACCATAACCACTCGACCACCATGGCAGGTCACATGTTGGAGACAGCTGCAACCGCACAGCCCGAGATAAGTATCACAGGCATTCTCTACTTTGTGCTCTTACGATGGAAGTGATCTTTTCAGGCACAGTTCAACGGCAATGCCATTACTGTGTCGTTCAGTGCTAGATGCCATGGAGCAACACATCCACCATAGTTTCGGAGAAGATGATGCCACAGTGGTTCCACACTTATTTAATCCATGCCAGTATGGCAGCCACTGTTAGTAGAATTGGTTTGTAGGGAGCAATTTAAACTGGAAATTTTGAATTAAATGTGGCTGAGTACATTTTTGTTTCTGTAATTGCACAACCCTACATATGCCTCTAGCTGGTTGGTTGATGAGGTTTGACATCCCAAAGTGACTCAGGCTATGAGAGACTTCGTAGTGAAGGGCTCCGGATAATTTCAACCATCTGGGGTTCTTTGACATCCACAGACATTGCACAGTACACGGGCCTCTAGCATTTTGCCTCCATCAAAAATGCGACCGATTGAATTTACGCCTCTTCTCTGAGTTGCAATATTAAATTGAAAATAGTTGAATGACTGTATTGTGGCCCCTTCATTCTGATACCATTCGTGTTAAAAGATTGGGCATGCAAACACGGACACAAGAGAGAAGTCAAAACACTGCTCTCTTGTGTCCAAATTTGCATGCCCAGTCCTTTAACACGAACACGTACAAACTAGCTAAGCCCTCTGTTATTCCAATACTCGCAAGGTCCCCATCGTGTGCCCACATCTTCATGGAAATAGGAAGGACAACACCTGGCTACGTCAACACACGTAGCTGGCAGGTGCAGTAACATCGGGCCTCACCCGAAGTGTGCGGAGGTTCCGGAAGGGGGCCAGATCGAAGGATAGGCTGCTGGGTCGCACATTGCTGAAGCCGAGGCAGCCCGGTTCAGCCGACACCTCGAGGTGCTGCAACTGAGACACAAAGTCCAGCACGTGGGCCAAGTCTCGTCGCTTGTCCCCAGAGCCTGCACCAGGTTGGTCAGAGGAAAACGCACCATCACTGTGCTGCGAGGGTGAAAGCCCGAAGCAGAATTTAAAGAGCACCTGTGCACAGGAAAACAAGTAAACACCCAAAGCAATATTAGTCCTTGGAAATTTAGTCTCTGGCAGTAAGACATCGGCTCTTTTTGTATGTGTCTAAACATGTGACGTGCGATATGTTACATATAAAGGGGAACTGTTTGAAAGGTTCATTTCTTTGTTAGACACATCTTGATAAATCCAAGGAAAGCCTAAGGGACATTATTTATGTGCAGTTTTGAACTGTATTGTAGTGACTATGATATAAATGCAAATGCAATAATGTGGATGAAAAAAACACCTCTGCCATCAGTGGGGCCCAAACTTACGATCTTCGAATTATGCATACAATGCTCCACCAATTGAGCGACGAAAGCGGGCGTTCCCCTGTCCACTTTGTTGGGATTTCTGTGCGTGTAATCGCTAGCCAGCACTATTCATAGCCAAGGCAGCAAGTGTGGTACACTCTTATTAGAGAGGGCCTCACGCGGCGATAAGGGTGTTACACACTAGCAGCTTTGGATGAGAAAATCCTTCGGATTTGTTGCACGCTTTAAGCGCTTTCGCTCGTCCCGCTGAAGCTACACACAGAGGGACGAAGCTACGCCAGCGTGCAACTGCTGTCTCCCATTGCCGTTCCTCTGCGTGCAACTGTGGCTACTCTGTGATGTTAGCAGATTATGGAGCGTGGCGCCAGCAAGTGGCGGCACACCATGGCAAGAAACACACCTCATCCAAATGCTACACTTGATTTATGTCGGCTATTGGCCAATAGCAAGCTCTGTTTGTAAACACTCCTTGCGGTGCATGACTGCAAGATTTAGCTGAGCTGTTTAGCAGTACAGTAAAAGCTCGTTAATTCGACTCTCGTTAATTCGGAAAATCGGTTAATTCGGACACGTCATCTGGTCCCTGTAAATATATGCATCACTATGAGACTGGGCGCTCATTATTTCGGACAGATTTGACCGCAAATCGGATAATTCGGTGACTTTCGGGCCGCTGGCGAGGCTCGAAAACGAAAAAAGAACCATTCGGAACAAAAGTGAAGCTCAAACGCTGCATCGCCATGGACATCAATTATCGGCTTGGCTTGACTTGAGATTGGTTGAACGCCTTTTCTTCACGTGTGATAGCGTAGAGCACTGCACGGGCCGGATTTTACGGCCCGGGCCAGGCCCGGACCCGCTTTATGAAGCTCGAGCCCAGCCCGGGCCCGTGGTTCCGAGCCCGAGCCCGGCCCGGGCGTACTTGACCGTATCCAGCCCGAGCCCGGCCCGGGCCCGTCGTTCCAAGCCCGGGCCCGGCCCGGGCCCGGGCGTCCATTACTAAACTAATCCAGGGCGTGCTTGTTCATGACCAGGCCCGACCCGGGCCCGCTAGAGGATATTAGTTGTTGATGATGATTATTAATGATGCCGTGCGCTTTGCAGCGGGCGATCGCACGGAAAATCCGGTGTGTACATGCATCGAAATGTTGCTTTGCCCACGGTGGTAGCTCAGCGGTTAAGCTGTTTCGCTGTTAAGTCCTAGGACGCGGGTGCGATTCCCGCGGCCACGGCGGCTGCAATTTGGTGGGGGCGAAATGGAAGAACACCCGTGTATATACTTATCTTTAGGTGCGCGTTAGAGAACTCGAGGTGGTCGAAATTGATCCGGTGCCACTACGGCGTGCCTCGTAATCATGTCGTGGTTTTGGCACGTAATACTAAGGAATATAAATGAAATGTATCGTATGTGTCAACCTCGAATAAAAGACCGAAATCTTTATGCCTCCCATGGGAACAACCGTGATCTGGCCCATTGTTACTGCTGTTTATATACGTGTCACTTCAGCTTGGCACAGTATACCTTAGACCATGCAATGCATAACGTTCGCGTATGCTCGAAGGCCCGACTTACGCCTTTTAATGAGCGGGCCCGAGTCCGGCCCGGCCCGCAGCCTCAAGCCCGGGCCCGGCCCCGGCCCGCGGCATCAAGCCCGGGCCCGGCTCAGGCCCGCGGCATCAAGCCCGGGCCCGGCCCGGGCCCGCACTTTGAAGCCCGAGCCCAGCCCGGGCCCACTGGAAAACGCTTCGGACGGCCGGGCCCGGGCTTTCGGGCCGGCCCGGGCCCGTGCAGTGCTCTATGATAGCGTGTGTATGGTGGCTAGCGTGTGGGTATGGCGCGGTGTCATTTTTGTTGTTCCCGTTGGTGTGCTGCATCGTTGAACGCCGTTTTATCGAGGAACGATTCAGTACGGCTCCTTTAGCTTGATCGTTGTTGGTGCTTTTGTGCTGACTTCTCGTGTGAACGCACTCTCCGCCGATGGCAACGCCGGGGAAGCGGCCCAAGTACGAGGCCAAGGACTTCACCACTAAAGTAGAAATTTTGCGTGCCCTGAAAAATGGGCTCTCCCGACAAGAAGATGCTCCTGTGCCATGACGTCGGCAAACAATACGACGTGAGTCTCCTGAGCGCAGTTAGCATTCTTCGCGTATGTGTGGCAGAGCATGCCTGCGCACGCCATTGCCAACTGTTTCAGGCACAGTGGCTTTGTTGTACCCGACTCCAGCGATGCCGCAGTGGCCGAAGTGACGCCGAACGACGGTACCGACGACGGGCAGGATTTCGGAAGTGTTATGCTTGATGCAGTGACACTCGACGATTATATCGGCATTGATGGCGTTGCCACTGCCGGCTCTCTGACTGATGAGCAAATCGTCAAGGAAGTGATGCATGGCGACGAATCCGAGAACGAAGAGCCTGAAGAGGAGCAGCCACACTATGAGCCACGCAGGCCCCCTCGTACTGTGAAGGAAGCTGCGGAGGCCCTCGTCGTCCTTAAAGAATTTTGTTTTGTCACTGCAGACAGCATGCGAGCTGCTGAGCACCTTGAAGGGCTCAGAAAAATTGTGTCCGCGCAAATTTCTGCTCGAAAACAGAGACGCATCCGCGATTACCTTGTAAAGTAAAGGTACGTTGAAAAAACTCTTGCATTTATTGTGTTTATTTTGACCATTCGATAATTCGGACATTCGGTTAATTCGGACATTTTTTCCGGTCCCTAGAAATCCGAATTAACGAGCTTTTACTGTATCTGCTTTCCACATGATGTGTTTTTTCACCAAGCACGAGGGGTGGTTCATGGCCCCTTTATGTGAAAATGGACCTGGGCAGGCCTTGTAATGCACAGGGCAGACAACCAGTGGTCAGTTACAGTACAGCGAGCTAGAAAGAGGTAGTGGAATCAGCGAGCAGCCTTTGAAAGCAACACTGCATAGTGACGTTGCTGTCACTGCGCAGCGTTGCACCAATGCAGAAGGAGCAATGGATAGGCCACATGGCAAAGCATTTGCAGCGAGAAGGGGCATCATTGTTTCTTATAATGCTGGAGCTTGCTGATAGTTATTTGGTGAAAACGTCAGTAGAAGGCACTGAGCTGATCGAAAATGTACCCTTCATTAAAAAAAAAAAGTTGCAGAGGAGCCATAAGGACATTCTTACGAGATGTGAACATGAAAGTGCCTCCTTTTAGCAAGGTTGTGGTTACGAAGAGGTGCTGCAAAGTGGTGTTGCCGAGCTTTGCTATAGAGAATGAGGAAGTGAGGGAGTTCCTATTGGGTTAAAGAATGTTTGGCTCGTTGAGTCTCTGCGTGCGATGTGCCTGGATCATGGCGAGAATTCGAGCCACACTCAGATAATTTCCTTCATGATCTTCTTTGTGCACGTATTGCAGCTTTCAAACTGCTACACTGACAAGTCCATTGATCATGTCAATGTTTCACACAATCGTGTGCAGACCCAATGCTTAACATTAGTTTGTCGGGTCTGCTCTTCCCAACCCTTCTCTAATTTGGCAACTTAACGTGTTTTCAATTCATGCTACTCCCCCCTGAGTAGACCTGTGCGCCGATCCCAAGATCGCCAGCGACGGCAAACCATACCACGACCCCTTCCTTCTGTCGTCACCTTGACTCGCCAGGGTTGTTGTAAGGAGGAAGAAGAACAATATGCCGCAGTGAGACACCACCTGATCTAGAAGAGCCAAGCGCGAGCTGTTGGCACCAGCACTGTGAATCTTGTGTCGGTTGTCGCTGCCCGCTTTCAGCGTCCATAGGCATCCTGCTCATGTGCTACTTGCGTCAATAAACCCCGTTTCACCGGCATATTCCCAGCCCAAGAAGAAAGTGGACGAAATGTGTGGAAACAGGAACTTGCATATGAATGCGTCGCCGATGTCTGAGAACAATGCAGGGAGTGCGTACCGACCTTCGCAGGTGCGTTAGTCGGGCGGCCGCATTGAACCGAATTTGACGGCTAACACGATCAGAGTTCGTTCACGGCCTCCGAGATGTGCGGCCAAAAGCGGATCTGTGGGGGCTGTGTTCGTTGTGTTGAAGCGCATTCCATCTCTCTCATTTGTGTCGAGAGTTGTGAAAGCTTCATGACGTCAAAATGATGTAGCCAAAGAAAAACCAGAAACAGAGGGTGCGCTACTCGCCGAGCTCCTGCCAATCAGCGGCGGCTAAAAAGGACAATTCATTACATGGACACATCGAGAAGAACTCCCCCGGTGAAGTGAAGTATTTTATGTCAAGATTCCCCGTTCAGGTTAAAAGAAAAAACTAATGCCGCCACACAATAATTGCGGGGTAGTGGCGGCGAGTTCACTCTCTGGACTTAGGCGGCGGCGGTGCACAGGTCTACGAAAGTCCTCGTAATGGAAGTGCTTCGTCGGCGAGTCTTCTGCTGATCTCGACGCTAGGCCTACAACATCGACGTCGAACTGGTTGCAGCTGTGCATGTTGCCTCGAAACTGCCTCCACAGAAATTGAAGGTTAACTGATGCAGCAGACAATAGTGCATTCACTTCAAGTCAGGACCCCTGATGCAAGAAACCCCTCTCCTAATATGCGGCTGCAAGTTGCTGTGTTGGCACCAGCGTCAATCAGTAACGGTGGGCATTTTTGCTTACCTAGCCAAGTATGCTTTCCCATTAATAACCGTCTTCATAACTGTATTTTTATCCAAAGCAGCTTACCTCATCCAACTGAAATGTTGAGTGTCACCCCCTACATGGTGCAGCGTTATAAGTTAGTTTCAGCCTCTAGAAATGGGCTTTCAGGCACTGTGCACAGATTCCAGCACAGTGATTACCATTTGTGCTTTATACAGTGCAGTGAGCAAGAGTAACGTGCAACACATATTGCAGGAAAATGACAATAATGTGAAACTTTCAAGAACGAAATGAGTCTTGCTAGCACACTTGCAAACGTTTACACAAACACTGCTTGAAAAAAGAACTTTAAAACAAGCGGTTATGTAAACACAAGCACTGGCTTATCTTGGCATCAAGTTTCCTTTTTTTTTCTGGCATCGTGTGATTGATTAGTGCCTCTAACAGAAAAAAAATAAATTAACCTAATCCACAGGTAGAGCAGTACCCTCACGAGTCCACTGGAGCCTATCCCCCGACCAAAGTGGGAGCTCACAATGCTCTTGCAGCACACTATTATTGCTGCAGCCATTATGTGGACACTCCCAGTGTCGTACAAAGTGTCAACTGATAACATCGCCCTGCACATCATCTGCTCCATGTGTATGCCTGTGATGGTGGCTCAAGAAGAGAAAAACTGCACAGGCAGTCTTCACATCACACGAAACGATGGGTGCAGAAGTGGGTTGCTGTAAGGCTCTGGCAGAAACTGCGTACTTTTACAGGCCACGAGCCTGCGGTCAGCGTGCCTATCTTGACAGGGATGAGCAAATGGCTCGCACCACCATGAGTGCTGTATTCTATGTTTGCATTGAAGTGCATTAGGGGTGTGCGAATATTCCAACTTTCAAATATTTTTCGAATAGTGTTTGCTATTCTATTCAATTCGCACTGGAACTTTACTATTCAAAATATTCCAACTTCCGGAAAATGAACATAAGGGCTCTACCTGCTGAAAGTCAAATCACAGCGCTTCCGAATGACGCACGTAAACCCAATTCTCCTCGCGAACTTCGACCTATCAAATGGTTAACGGCCGTCACCGCACCACGACACTACAATGTAGCTCTATCACTGCGCACAGACTAGAAAAGAGTGCAGCGTAAAAGTGCCAAGTGCAGTATCTGCTTATACCGTGCTTATTCGAATGTAACAAGTGCCAAATCTTTTAGAGTTCTAAATAAGAACACACCTGCAGGTAACGTTACAAGATCTTTTAGCATGCCCCTATGTTGACTATCAGAAGGAAATAAAGGCAAGCATGATGCACCCTCACAGAAAGTGAGGAGGTGGTTGACTTCAGTTGCCCATAGTTGCCAGACTCCCAAATTTTTTCTGTCTATGGCCAGTATATAGGTATTCATTGCAATGTTTTGAAAAAATATTTGACCTATATTCCAATTTTTACGGTGTTTAATTAAACGAACAGACAATGAAGCAAAGGGAGGCATAGGGGATAGGATTTGTGGTTTAATTTTAGCTGTAGTAATTATGACACAAGTGGAAAGAAACTAAAGTGGATGAAAAATCAACTAGCTGCCAGTAGGGACCGAACCTATGACTGTTGGGTAACGCGTCCGATGCTCTACCAATGGAGGTACAGCGGCAGTTGTTTTCCCACGCACTTTATCTGGCATTTTTGTGTGCGTAATACTGAGAGTGCTAGCTTATAGTCATGACGCGAGTGTACAACACTCATTTTGCCAGCAACAAAGAAACAAGCCATTGATCCATTCCCTATTTAGTTGCTGCAATATGCGATGCCTCCCAATGTCCTTCTTTCACAAGCGATGCAGAGCTTTTCAATTGAGCAGTGGTGCCAGTCACATGCAGTGTAACGAAAGGGCATCACTCACTGCAAGTGGGCTCGGCCAACTTGAGCCTTTCAGTGAGGCAGTGCAGTTGCAACGGGGTGGTGCAGAAGCGGGAGTCACCGGCCAGGACCTGCTCACCCGTCTCAAACAGCCGCTCGGCCAAGTCGGCCACCACGGTGCGCACCTCCTGCACCACACACACGCAGTCAACACAAAGAAATAAAAATTCTAGCGTAAATGTTGCAGACAGGCTGCTCCTAATAGGTGACAAGGAACAGCGGTGTTCTTGTCCTGTCCTCTTGCCTTCAAGGCATGCATTACACAGAGTACTGATACTGCATACTTTTCGCTGGTATTCACAGTGATGCTACCGAGAACTTCTAATTTGGAGCAATTTTTGGAGCAGCAAAATTTCCGTTTTGGAGCACTTTGGAGCAGCAAAAATTTTCCTCTTGGAGCACATTGGAGCTGATAATTTTGCATCTGGGAACCTGGAGCAGCAAATTTTACATCCTGGAGTACATTACAGAAGCATATTGCATTAACATTCAAGCACCTGAATATTACTATGGGGCTCTTATGAAGGCTAGAAATATTTCGATTCATTGCAAGTCTCATGGAAAAAATCATCTCAGGAGAACTCCATACTTTACTCGTTAATGAAAAAATAAGGTCTCATGCAGTTGAGTGTTCTGGATTAACATTTTCGGTGATTATTTTCGACACTAGCAAATAAACAATAATGGATCAATAAAATTGCACTTTATGAAATAACACTCTAAATACATCTATGGGGTTATCAGCAGACGTGGTAGACAAGCGCCATGATGTACAGCAGTGCCTCAATGACAAAGAGCCACACTGCCCCTAATGCATTCCCCTAAGAAAACTCCAAGGCGAAAGCCAGGTTCTTTTTCTTCTCGATTGACAGGTTTATCCTCCCCCTCCCTCTCTGCATGCTTTCTGCACCTCACCTGTTTTTGCACTAGCTCCATGCTCGGCGCACAGATCACGGAAGCAGTGTAAAGCGACGATGTCATGTGATGACGTCATCACATGACATAACGATATATGACACCTTGATGACATCACAAGTTTTGACGATCTATGACGTGATGATGACGCCATCACATGATGATTATTTTTTGCATCAATCGATTGACGCCGCCGACGGTCAATTTTGGTGTTAGATAAATCATCTAAGGCTTTCGCATTAATATCGCGTACTGAACATTAACAGCCTGGCCGTTAACAACCTGGCCTTACATACCAAACTGTCCTCCACCATGTCACCTATGTGCCATGCACGAAATAGCTTCGCTTATCCACTTCACAGAGTGAAACGGCTCTTTATTTTTTTTTAAATTTTTATTGTGATAGCAATTATATGGACACTTTCGACGGATTTTTGCCATCGCAGTTGACATAATTTTCCGTATGAAGTCCAAATTGATATCACTATGCGCATTCTAGCCGCGGGTAAAAGCTCGCGAGATCTGGCGACGAACGCGGCTGAAGGAGATTAAACTAGCCGGCCGTCTGTCTCCGTCGCACGGAGAGCGCATAGGATAACGCCTTCCCGCGTGCGGACCTGCCGTCGATTGCTCATCAAACAGAGAGGAAACGCCCCGCCCATATCTTTCGTAAGGAGCATGAAGGGACACCAGGGGAGCGGAAGGGGGGAGTGGGGGGAAGGGAACCACATCGTTCGAAGGGCGCAGTCGCTTGCGCTAGCTATCTCGAGGCATCAGGAGACGGCTCGTAAACTTGCTGTGCTCTCAATGCTTACTTTGCGTTTAGAGAACTCAGAGCACGAAAACGCTTCGGTTCCTAGAGCGGCCATATTCCCTTAAACCAGCGTTTTGTTGAGTTACGCGAGATCGGATCCAAAAGAGTTAGCTGCTAGCCTTACCTTGTTTAGCAATGCAATTTGTAGGTATCGCATTCATTGCTTCGCCCTTAAGCGAAACTGAGCTTTTTTAACCGTCAGTTATTGACCCTCGAAAGTGCGGGGCAGACGTGTAACATGGCGTAGCCGCTTCACTGTGGGCCGTCAGCGACGGGCCCGCTACTGACAGCTGCGCATTTGCGGCTGCTCAGACCAGGAGATATGCTTTTATTAATCAGATGACATTTTTAAAAAAGGAACCAAAAAATTCGAATTAGAACTCTAGCACGTGAGCTCGAAAGGGCAGGGCCTTTTACGGGGTACTTACCGCAGAGTGATTACAAACTCGAATGTGCCGGTGGAAGGAATTACGAAGAAGCTCTTCTGGATGAAGATCCATGGATAAAGTATACCTGAGGAAAAGTGTCAACTCGTTCCCACCGTTTACGCGCTCTTATATAAACACGAAGCAAGGAAAATTCGATATTGTTCTATATATCTATTGCTAGCGATCCCAGATTTCATTCCGCGATGTCCAGAAACAGAATTGACAGACATTTTAGCGGCACGTATGTAGTTATTACTGAACATTGCTTTCCTTACGTGCCGTGCGACGCATGAAACGAGCTATCAGCAGCGTTTCTGGAACAGACGACGTCCGCCGATGAATCGCCGTCACACATTCTCGCTACCGATAGGCCTAGACGTCACGAGCCTCTGTGGAGAGCGCGTTTTGCTGTCGAGCAGACTTCGGCACCGTGCATGGCATCGTAGCTTACTCGGGGCGCACGCGCGAGTTCTATTTATTCAGCGGAATAATTCTTGGTCCATGGTTGCGACGTTGGCAGCCTCAAGATCAAGCTGCACATGTTCTGACGTGCCGCCCCAAACCCGAGACTTCGGCGCAGTTTGGCGCAATTTTCGTCGATATTAGCAGGATGGCGCAGAAAATACAATTCGGCGCACTTTGGCGCAGTTGGCGCAGGAGTGGAATCACTGTATTCATCCTCACAGAGGCTCGTTCACACCTGCAAGGCGACCAATGTTCCCACCTGCATGCGACTTGTACCCATTGCCTCACAGAATTCATGTCTTCTCGCACATAGAGTTTCCTACAATACTTACTAGAGGGAACTCTGGCGCTAGTGTCTATGGGAGCTGCAACGCATGACGCTTCAGCCAGCATGAGAATGATGTGTAGTACACAAATTTGTCTAAACTTCGTACTTTCGGCTCCGTTTGGCTCCGCGTCGCCTGCGTCCGCTTTGTCGCAAAACAAAGTTCAGCAAAAGTCAGCAGTTTCACTTCGCCACTTTAACTTCTTTAGGCTAAGCGATTCAAATCTGGTCACAAAGTTCACAACGATCCATTCTTTTATCCGAAAGAAAACCAAAACATAGCAATAAACAAAGCCACAAGTACGTTTGAAGCCACAAGCACGAAGACTAGGCAAATTTGTGTACTACCCATCATTCCCATGGTAGCTGAACGATCGCAGCGGAGTCTCCTCTAGTTAATTTTAGGAAACTCTTATGTTCTCGCATTGCTATTGCCCCGCAAAATAAGCTGACGTCCTGTTCCTGCATGTCTGATTGGTTCAGAGGCTTGTGACCATAGGTCGTCAAAAAATGTGAAGCTCACTCAGACTCACTCATGAAATATGTTTTGCCCTTCGAGCTCACTCGGACTCAGACTCAGCAAAATATTCCCACACTGGACTCACTCGAACTAAGACTCACTAAAATTTTTCTCAGCCAGACTCACTTGGACTCAAACTCACCATAATATTATTCACGCGAACTCACTCAGACTCGGACGACTCATGAGTCCGTTAGCACATAATTCGCTTTTTCAACCATGGTGTCAATGCCAATATCTGGCATAAACGGTGCTATACTTGGCGCCTTTTAATCTCGCACCTTCAAATCAGTGCTTGCACTCCAGTAAGGACATTTTTATTGAAAGAGATTACTCACACGACATATTTTTATCTAGAACTACCTGTGAAAGAGCTTGCGGGGGAGTCACCTGCCCCCCCTCCCCCCTCTGTAGCTCAGGCCTCTGATCAATAAATATTGAGCTGGCGTATGAACACTAGTGCTTTGAAGTATGTGTGAGTCGACGTGAGTACAAACTTGAGCCGATATAAGGCTGATATTAATGCTGAAGTTGTTTAGATAGAACCATAGGTCGGCAAAAAAGTGCGGAGCTCACTCAGACTCGCCTAAGAAATATATTTTGCGCTTACGGCTCACTCAAACTCAGACTCACTGAAATTTCCCTCAACCGGACTCATTCGGACTCAGACTCACTGAAGTTTTTCACAACCGGACTCACTCGACTCAAACTCACCAAAATATTACTCACCTGGACTCACTCAGACTCAGACTCACGGTTCGATCTGAGTCTGAGTGAGTCGACTCATGAGTGATTTTGCCGACCTATGCTTGTGACTGCAGACGCACAACTTGTCAAGACGTTTATTCACGGGGACTCAGCGACGGCGCACGGCAGCGACAGTCAAAGCGGGGCCGACTCTCTGCACGAGCAGCGTGCTCTCAGAGAAGAGAACGACCCACTGCAAGGCACTCGAGAGGACGACCCATTACTCAGTAGGAACGCTTCGCTACAATTACCCCGGCTACGAAAAGGGAGCCGCCTGGCGACCTAGCAACTTGTCACTATGAGCGGGTCATGGTAGGGCTTCAAGCGCGCCACGTTGACAATGTCGCGCCCTCGACGGCGCATGTCCGAGGATGGGTCGATGGGTTCGATGAGGTAGTTCACCGGGGATGTGCGTTCGACGACACGGTAGGGGCCTTCGTATTTGGGCAGTAGTTTGGAAGAGAGGCCAGGTGCAGTGGTAGGGACCGAGAGCCATACGAGCGCTCCAGGAAGGAACGTGGACGCAGAACTGGTGGTGTCACCGCGAATGCTTTTCTGTCGCTCTTGGCTATGCGTAGTAAAGGTCTTGGAGAGCTCGCGACACTCCTCAGCAAGTCTGGCTGTGGCAGAAATAGGCGCACATTCAGATCGATCCGGCTTGTAGGGAAGGATTGTGTCAATGGTGTGCGACGGGTGCCTGCCATACAATAAGAAAAATGGTGAGAAACCAGTAGTGCTCTGAGGAGCGGTATTGTAGGCGTACGTGACGAAGGGCAGAATGACATCCCAATTCGTGTGGTCGGCGGCGACGTACATCGAGAGCATGTCACCTAGCGTGCGGTTGAAGCGTTCGGTGAGGCCATTCGTCTGCGGGTGGTAAGCAGTAGTTTTGCGGTGAACAACGTTGCACTCTTTGAGAATAGCCTCGACGACTTCCGACAAGAAGACACGGCCTCGATCGCTGAGCAGCTCCTGGGGTGGACTGTGACGCAGCATGAATCGGTGGAGCAGGAAGGAGGCCACATCGCGCTCTGTAGCCGCAGGGAGGGCGGCAGTTTCAGCGTATCACGTGAGGTGGTCTACAGCGACGACGGCCCAGCGGTTACCAGCGGACGTCAGGGGAAGTGGCCCATATAAATCGATGCCAACGCGCCCAAACGGTCGGTCAGGGCAAGGTAGAGGTTGCAGACCTGCTGGCGACAGGTGCGTTGAAGTTTTGCGGCGCTGACAATCGATGCAGGAGCGAACGAACTTCTCCACGTAGCGGTACATCCCTCGCCAAAAGTAACGTTGGCGAATGCGGTGGTAGGTTTTCGATACCCCAGGGTGTGCACACTGCGGATCAGAGTGGAACGACTCGCATATGTCATAACGCAGACTGCGGGGTATTACTAGTAGCCACTGGCGGCCGTCGCCGTTGTAATTGCGTCGGTGGAGCAGGTCGTCGCGAACGGCGAAATGGTGGGCTTGACGACGCAACAAGCGAGTGGATGGTGTGGCCGATGGATCAGTCAGCAAGTTTATCAGTGAGGCAATCCATTGATCCTTGCGCTGCTCGGTAGCGATGGTGTGGATATCGATGGAAGAAACGACAAAGGGAGACGCTGAGTTGTGGGCATTGTCGTCAGGCAAGGGAGAGCGCGACAGGGCGTCGGCGTCAGCATGCTGACGTCCGTTGCGGTACAGCACGCGGATGTCGTAGTCTTGCAGGCGAAGTGCCCAACGGGCAAGACGGCCTGAGGGATCCTTCAATGACGACAACCAGCACAGTGCATGATGGTCGGTGACGACATCAAATGGGCGACCATACAAATAAGGTCGGAACTTTGTAAGGGCCCAAATGATTGCCAGGCATTCTTTCTCCGTGACGGTGTAGTTGGTCTCGGCTTTAGTAAGCGTACGACTTGCATATGCGACAACATATTCCGGGAACCCAGGTTTGCGCTGCGCAAGGACAGCACCGAGGCCAACACCGCTGGCGTCCGTGTGTACCTCTGTAGGGGCCGTAGGGTCGTAGTGGCGTAGAACGGGAGGAGACGTCAACAAACGACGGAGCTTTGTGAAAGCGTCGTCGCATTCTGACGACCACGAATTGAGGGGCCCGTTACTTCCAAGCAGCTTCGTCAGCGGTGATATGATAGTCTCGAAGTTTCGGATGAAGCGCCGAAAGTAGGAGCATAGTCCTACGAAACTGCGCAGTTCTTTGACGGACGTAGGTTTGGGGAACTCTGTCACGGCCCGAAGCTTGGCTGGATCTGGGAGGATGCCGTCCTTGGACACCACGTATCCTAGTATCGTCAGCTGCCGTGCTGCAAATCGGCACTTCTTGAGATTCAGTTGTAGCCCGGCGTCGCTCAAGCGCGTCAAAACCTGCCGCAGGCGTTGAAGGTGTGTTGAGAAGTCTGGGGCGAAAACGACGACGTCGTCGAGGTAGCATAGGCACGTGTGCCATTTCAAGTTGCGCAGAACGGTATCCATCATGCGCTCAAAGGTCGCGGGCGCATTGCACAGTCCAAACGGCATGACGTTGAATTCGTACAAGCCGTCGGGTGTGACAAACGCTGTCTTCGGTCGAGCGTCATCAGCCATGGGGACTTGCCAGTACCCTGAGCGCAAATTGAGCGATGAAAAGAACTCTGCTCCTTGCAGGCTGTCAATGGCATCGTCTATTCGAGGTAGGGGATAGACGTCCTTACGGGTGATCTTATTGAGTCGTCGGTAGTCCACACAGAACCGCACAGAGCCGTCTTTCTTCGCAACGAGAACGACAGGAGACGCCCACGGGCTGTTTGAGGGTCGAATAACATCGCGGCGAAGCATGTCTTCGACTTGCTCGGTAATTACACGACGCTCTGTTGGCGACACGCGGTACGGACGTTGCCGCAGTGGTGGTTGGGCGCCAGTGTCGATGCGATGCGTGACAGCAGACGTGCGGCCGAGAGAAGTTTGCGCTACATCGAACGAAGAACGAAATTCTTCCAACAGGCACAGAAGCTGGGAACGCTCGACCGACGTAAGGTGTTCAGCAATCGAGGAACCAAATAAATCAGCGGGTGACGAATCAGATGTGGAAACAGCACTGAGCGAATGGGAGTTGGCGCAGTGCGTGTCACCCGGTGCGTCCATAACTTGTGCGTCTTCGAGGGCTTCAGCTCTGCCGAGACATTCCCCTCGCACCAACCTAACAATGTACGGGGATGGGTTCGTAACAAAAATGTCGGTGTCGCCCTGAATGACTTTCACGGTCGCAAATGGCACCAACAAGCCTTTTCTAGTGAAGACGCGGTCAGATGGAGAGAGGAGTGCAACGGCGTCGGCGAGACCGGTGCAGCAGACTGACACAGCCGTTGACGAGTTTGCAGGAAGTGTGGTGTCGTCTTTGACGAGTACCTTGGTCGCAGCCGGTGGACTGTCCGCCGGCGTCAAATCTGAGAACGGTGAGAGCTCTATTTCGGCTGGTGCGCAACGAATTACGGCGGCGTGACGGGCGAGAAAATCCCATCCCAGGATGACGTCGTGAGAGCATGAGGAAATTATGATGAATTCGACGGCGTATAGAGCGTCCTGAATCATGACACGGGCTGTGCACACCGCTGTTGGGTGAATACTGTGAGCGCTGGCTGTACGGAGGGAGAGCCCGGAAAGCGGCGTCGTCACTTTTCGTAGTAGTCGGCTAAATTTAGCGTCCATAACGGAAACGGCAGCTCCAGTGTCTACAAGGGCCGATGTGCGCACACCATCTACAAACACGTCTACTACGTTTGATGGGCTTTGCTGAGGGCTTTGGCTGTTCGATAGCGTGCAGCCCTTGCCTCTTGGACTGCGACGACTAGCTTTCCTGGTCTCGTGCGACCGGACGAGGCCGCATCGGTGACAGTGAGCGGCGTCGTGGGGACGGTGACCGACGGGTAGATGGACCTGGGCGTGACGTCGGTGACATAGGCGGCAGCGGGTCATAATACGGGCAGCTGGACGGGTTGGTGACGGCTGATCCGACTCGAGGCGGCTGCACGCGGTTGCAATAGCGGGCTACGTGACCGGCGCAACCGCACGCAAAGCAGATCGTGCGGTTGTCGGAAGTGCGCCATCGGTTTGCCGGGCTAGGTCCCATCCACGTGGCAGGACGCGCGGGACGGGGCGGCTGCTGATATGACGACTGCATGGTTGGCTGCAGTCGGGGCGTATGGACGATGTCGGCGTACGCAGCCGGCGCACTCGCTTCGAAGGCCTGAGGCCTGGTGACGGCTCCAGCGTATGTTAGTGGGGGCACCACAGGGAGCGCTGGGGGCGGCCTGGCTGCACCTTGTGCGTAACTGAGCGGCGCAGACGCCGGATGGGGCTGGTGGTATTCCGGCATAACCTCCGCGATTTCCTGCTCGATAGCCCGGCGTAGGGGAGGCAGCAGTGTGGTCGACGACTGTACAACATCCTGCGGGTGAGAAAAGGCCAGTAAGGAGAACTGGCGGGCAATTTCCTCCCGCACGAATGACTTGATTTCGGCGAGTAAGACTGAGTTGTCCGACACGGCCAACAAGCCAGCGAGATCGGCGTCGCGTGATGGAGGTCGACGCGTCATCAGCCGCTGCCGGCGTAGCTCCTCGTAGCTTTGGCACAGCGTGATGACCTCTGCCACAGTGCGAGGGTTTTTGGCGAGTAGCATGGTGAAGGCATCGTCGTCGATGCCTTTCATGATGTTCCGGATCTTGTCGGCCTCAGACATGGTTGCGTTGGCTTTCTTGCACAAGTCGAGCACGTCTTCAATGTAGCTCGTGAAAGACTCGCCGGACTGCTGGGCTCGTTCACGTAACCTCTGTTCGGCTTGCAGCTTGCAAACGACAGGGCGGCCAAACACGTCGATGATGGCGGTCTTGAAAGCGGACCACGTAGCGAAATCGGATGCGTGGTTGTTGTACCATAAACTTGCCACACCCGCCAGGTAGAAAACGAGGTTGCTCAGTTTGCCTGCCTCGTCCCATTTATTGGGGACGCTCACACGCTCGTAGATCGCGAGCCAGTCCTCGACGTCGGTGCCATCCGCACCGGTGAAGATAGGAGGGTCGCGGATGCGGGGGACACCCGGACATGGCGTCGGTGCAAGAGGAGGCGTTTGCTGGGCGGCGTCTTGAGTCATGGTAGCAGGCACGGTACGGGATTGAAGCTCCAAGGGCATCGAATGCGGACCGTAGTTGTTTAAAGGGCACAGCACTCTCCACCAAATTGTCAAGACGTTTATTCACGGGGACTCAGCGACGGCGCATGGCAGCGACAGTCAAAGCGGGGCCGACTCTCTGCACGAGCAGCGTGCTCTCAGAGAAGAGAACGACCCACTGCAAGGCACTCGAGAGGACGACCCATTACTCAGTAGGAACGCTTCGCTACAAACTGAAAAATCTAGCAGGAAGTGACTGAGCCTAAGTAGTCGCTTTGCGACCAAAGTGGCCATACTTCAGTGTAACACCGGACAACAAAACAACTGGACAGAAAGGGGAAGAAACGACACGCACAACCCTTGTAGTCCAGTTGCCTTGTTGTGCACTGTTACACTTAAGTATGAACCGATACCAACTCGCCCAGGTTGCCATCCTAAAGCGATCGTTTGCAACCAGTCGCTTTGAGACTAACCCTGTCACGCGACCAGTGCTACTCGCAGGTGTGAATAAGCCTTAAGAGAACCAACCCACTCGGCACTAGCGTGTCCCAAATTCGTCACATATTGCCTCACCTGTCCCCATTGTTCATCTTCGCCAAATTGTCACTATCAGATTATTCAGTGACAAATGACAAGCTTATCTAAAATCCCTCATAGCCCTGCAACACCTTTCAAATGTAGAAAATGTCGCTAATGTACTTTGATCTGCTGCCAAGGCTCCTGCGAAAGGAAAGCTGCATGGCATCCAGTCTTAAAGAGTGACCATTTTAACAGTGGAGCTGTTTAAGCTTGGAGTAGCACTGTTTGCCGACCACACACAACTGGCGAAGTGGGGGAGAGCGAAGCTAAGAGAGGAGGAAAGCAGAGTATAGCCATGCAATGCAATGGTAGGAAAAAGGTGGAGGAGAGTGAATGCGTAGTATAATATAGCAAGGGGTGGGAAAGGGAAGTGAGAGGAATGGAGAGGGATAGCATAGCCATGCATAATATAGAAAGGGGGTGGGAAAGGGAAACGAGGGTGGGGAGGAGAGGTATAGGGTAAAGCATATCATAGCCATGTATACTACCAAAAAATCCTGAGCAAGTGACCCCCTCCCTATCTCTGGAGATTTGAAATCTCCGACAATGACTGAGCAAGCGCCCCCTCCTGCCCTCCTGACATTTTCGCTGCTTCATTCATTGTTTTTATTCGATTGACGAGGGCTAATAACGACAGTGAGTGCATGCCTATTCAATAACACATTTAACTGGTAGCACGCATGGCTCTTCCACCGCCATCTTGAATTTTGATTGTTGACCGAGCAACGCCCCCCCCATCAAATCTTGAACTCTTGTCGAGTATCTTTCAACGTAGGTGGGGGGGAGGGGTGCTTGCTCGGGATTTTACGATATACTATACACCATTTTCCGGACACGCTCAGGCGCCACCATCTTGGACTGATAACATTGCAGTTTTGTATCCGTATCAAATAAACAAACAGTGCTACGGTGAACTAGCACCCACGAAAATGCTTGGACCGGTACATTCAACGTTTCATGACCATGATCATTTCATATTACGACGTAGAAAACCAGCAAAACAATCGCTTATCAGCCCAAGATGGCGGCGCCCATGAATCGAAAATAAAATCGTGTATAGCAAGGGGCCGGGAAAGAGGTGAGGGGGGGGGGAGGAGGAGGATGATAGGGTAAAGGATAGCATAGCTATGTGTGGTATACTACAGCAAGGGGGCAGGAAAGGGAAGTACGGGTGAGGAGGAGGGAAAGGAGGAGGGGAGATGGTAAAGCATGGCCATGTATAGGATAGTATATCAAGGGGTGGGAAAGTGAAGTGAGGGTACAGCGTAGCCACGTGTAGTCTCAAAAGGTGCTAAAGGGAAGTGAGCGTGAGGAGGGAAAAGAGGACAGTGAAAGGAGGATGGAAAAGGGAAAGCACATAGTCATGCACGGTGTGGAGGAGGGAGGCGAGTTTGCAGACATGCTAGGGAAGGACACCCGCTCCGCTGTTTCCTCAGTCTTCGCACCACTACTGCATAGCTGCCCCAACATTTTTTTGCATCACGCAGGTGTCTCATAAATTGCAGACAATCCCTACCAAGTGCGCCCCCCTCGTTCACTCGCAATGCCCCCACCTGGTGAGGGGCCCTTCGAGCATGCACACATTCAGACCCCGACCACTCACAAACTGGTCAAAGTGTAGAAAGCGTGCCAGGGGGAGTGGCAGTGCATCTGCAAAGTGGTGCACCAGCGTCACGAGGTAGTGCTCGAGCTCGGCTTGCCGCTGCTGCACGAAGCTCGCCACTTGGCGCCCCAGCAGCTTGCCCGGTGGCAGCAGACTCCGCTCCACGTGGTAGTTGCACCGAAGCTGCACGAGACACGACTCCTCTGGACATCACGCAGAAGCCGGTTTGGCACGGGAACATCACGGTGCAGGGAACGGCATCGAAATCAAATACGTTTGGCACAGAAGATGCGCCACAAGGCGAATGGACAACAATGGAGCACTACTACCAGAGTTGTAATGTTTCGGTGGCAACCTATGGCATGGAATTAATAATGAAAAAGTTCAATTGCGGAGCACACGGTAGGCTAACTGCAAATTCATGCCTCGGCTAGCATCCATGGGCAATATCCCTTATCTATCAAATTGAAGAGTGACCATGCAACATTTACATAATGAGCTTTGCTTGTTCCTTTCTTTTATCGTCCTTATTCATGGGCTTTCCATGGTGGTTTTGTGTGTTGTGAACTGCCCGATTTACTTAGTGTGCCATAACAACTGCCATAAACAGGACATTTGGTTCAGAGCATCTATGCGTGCGGCCACTCCCTAGTAGCACATATTGTTGCTGTAATGTTGTAACGACGTTGATAACGTCGTCCTATGCTGAGCAACATTGGGCCCCTTGAGGCAATGTTCATGGAATGATAAAATAGTGATGTTGCTGGAATGTGACAACCAAATATTAAGCCAATGCTGCCCGAATGTGATGGAGCTTCGTATACACAGCATATCGTTATCAGTAATGTCTTAGGTTCCATCACCTTTTCATCAACAGAACTTACCAAATCATCACAAACTTTCGTAAGCAGGTCGTAATTCAAAAGAGTTGTTGCAGTACAAACATGCAGAGATAGTCAAAGCGTCACTTCAGCATATTCACAGCGTTTAGATCCCCATATGGCTGATGGCGCACACTACTCATCGCATAAGTACCGGAGAATTTTCCCGCTGTAGAGCAGAGCCACCGGAACAGTCGGAACACCGATGCTTCCTGAGCAGGTGTATCACTACGCGAAGTATGCTGGCTCTGGCCACCTGCGCGCTCACTTTTCCTTGAGGCGCGCATTCGAGACTTACGGAGAACAATGAGATGAAGCGCAATATCTTCCAAAGCCTCACCAATTTTGTCCCACGTGGCGCAATGAGAAAGTCAGCACAAGCATTTTCAGTTTTCATTCACAAACTACGTTGGCTCGTGGAGCTTATGGCTGAATTTGGGCTCTAACAGCACAATAGTTTAGTTTTATCCTTGGCGCTGGAAGAACGGCGGAGCTTCTTTGCAGCTGTGTTTTTGCCTGTCTTTGGTGCAGCATCGTCTGGAGCACTGGTGAATAGAGTACTTTCATGCGCGGTGCTTCTATTGAACCCGAATCGACAACTCAAGCCATGCAAGCGAAGAAGTGAGTGGGGAAATCGCCCACAGTTTGAGCGCTTGTGCTGTTGTGTGCCGAGTGCTCGCGTTGTTTTGATAGATGTTGAAAATGAAACGATCAAAACTGAAGGGAGTGCTCAGTACCTTGACTGATTGCCTAATACAAAGGCGAGTTACTGAGCATGTACGGAGGTAGGTTTTCAGTCTCAATTTTCTTCATAAACTGTGCACCCGAGAATCATGAAGCCAAATATGTGGGCTCAAGTGTCAAGATAGTGGCTCATTAAGTGAAGCAAATAATCCAATGGGTACATTTATATGCCTGCAGTACAATTATTTTTCTATGCCACATGCAGTTTGATATTTGGCATTTGGCATAGGTTACGATGAGGTGAAGTGCAAAGGAACTTCCTCAAAGGCGTCTAAAAGGCAATGCACAGTTTGCAAATGTATGGCTAAATCGGAGAGCAATAGATCATTACTTACTGATGCTAGGAATATTTGCGCCTTTGTTTCATGGTCAGAGTAAACAATTCGAAACTGTATCTAGGTCAGCATAATTCACTGCTGCCACATCACTCTTGCAGTGTGAATTCGTCTGTGCAGACCAGGCTAGTCAGACGACGTCTGAAAGTAAAGCTAAGTCATTGAAGTAGCAGCAGGCCTTCTTACACCTAAACGTCAGCTTCACGCTCGTCTAGAATCTTGAGGGTTAGATTCTTTGTTTGACACAACCTTAATGAAAACCAGTAGATAATGAAGTGGACGGCAAGACAACAGCCCCCGGCAGGGACTGAGGCTGCATAAGGTTGCAGGTTTGGTCCCTGCCGGCGGCAGGTTGTCTTGCTGTCCACTTTACTTTCTTCACCTCTTTAATCACAATTGCTACAATGCACTTAAAACAGTACAATTAACGTCCCCTATCCCAGTAAAAAAAACCACTGACACCAATTGGGAATTGCAGCTGGTGTGACCCATTATCCAACGTGTTAGAATTGGATAACGTGGCTTTCTGGACTAGTTGGTTATATGCAGCAGGTTACCCAGGCCATGCACTTATCTCAGCAGCAGAAAGTGCACTAAAATGTCAAATAGCATATTGGTACGTGTGTGAGCAGTTCTGATGGAATGAAGAAGGTTGTTGAGCCGTACATGCACAAAGTGTCACATGCCTTAAAGAAAA
Source organism: Rhipicephalus sanguineus (assembly GCF_013339695.2). Lineage (NCBI taxonomy): Eukaryota > Metazoa > Arthropoda > Arachnida > Ixodida > Ixodidae > Rhipicephalus > Rhipicephalus sanguineus. Next base: position 154,613,920 of record NC_051183.1, read on the forward strand.
TTGGCCGGAAGGTTAAGGTAGATGTGCTTTTTTTCCGCTCCACAGAAGCTAATTAGCATTTCACGAGGATGGCTTGCTGGGCTAGTTGATACTGCATCATGAAAGGTTACAGTGCACATAGACGGGGACAGAGCGATAACGCACAAGACATAGCACTGATATCTTGTGTGTTCTTTCTCCGTCCCCATCTATGTGCCCTGTAACCTTTCATAATTAGCCTTTGCAAGGCCACAGACCCATTAGCCAAGAGACGTGCAGGATGTGTGAAGAAACATCTGTCTCCATTTGTTCCATGTGTAAACAATGCAGTGTATGGGTTCCTGTTTTCTTGTGGGAAGGTTTACATAGGGCAGTCTGGGAGATGCCTGAACGATACGCTAAGAGAACACAAGCAGAAGTTGGGCTGATATCGCGATGGTCACGTGTCTGTGCATTGTAGTGATTGTGGATGTGAAGCTTTGTTCAAAGAATGCACTGTTGTGCACAGGAATGCGGATAAAAATACACGAGATTGTGGACGCCGCCCTGTCTGTGAGGGCCGGTAATAGCAGTGTCAGCTGCTCGTCCTTGGTGTTGATTGGAAATGAATTGACCTTTCTGCACGGGGCAGGTTTTCATGTGCAGTGATTGGGCCTTCTTCCGTGTAATTAATACTGTTGCTTCTGACAACAAACAATCAGTTGAAAGTTAGCACATGTCCCGTTGTGTCTTCCTCGACTGTGCGTGTTAGCGCTATGCCACCTTTTGTTGTTGAATTGGGTGGTCTGAAATGTCCAATCGGCATGCCAACCCATTGGCTCTGCTCCAGTTGGTTCTCCAACACAGTAAAAAAGAAAGTCCGTTGGTCCAACTGGCCATGCCAATTCGCCCCCAAGCGGATGAGCCAGAACCAATTGGAACCTTGCACTTCAATGGGATAGCCCAATTGGAATTGATAGTTCCAAATGGTCATGACAATTGGAGTAAATTTTTCATTTGGCTACCCTATTAGAATTTTGGATAATCCGAATGACTGTGCAATTCGAATTGGGGTCAACCTATATGGGAACATTGCTCTTCCGATCAGAATGTTTGGATACCATTATACGAGTCCATGTGGCATTAGCCATTCGATCTGACATTGTTACATGGGACCAATTGGGGGTTGTTATGGGCCCATTTGGTGCTCTATAGGACAGTTCCAGGTGGGTCTTGTTACGTACTTAATCGATATTAATAAAATAAAATAAAATTACATTTCATATCCAGTCGAGAGAAATGCATTGGGGATCAGGTTGACTGAATCATTAATCGAGAGTCTCATAGTAAAATTTATAAATAGGAACGGGCTAAGGACCTTTTACACCGGATGGTTCTTATGGGAATTCAACCAATTGTTTCCAATTGGACTTTACTTATAGGCCAATTGGTGTACATCACAGAAATGAGTAAAGCTGTGAAACAAGAAAAGAGTTCATAGAAATATGTTTGCAATTACACCACGATTCCTGGAATAAAATATCCTTGTACTTTAATATGGTCTATGAAGTGTGTCATTTATTTCATCTGTGCATTTTACAGTCGGCCACAAAAATTACCCAATTGTTCTGGGGACGTGGCACAACTTACTAGGCCGAAATTGCTGGCATGCTGAGTCAAATGAACGTGACATACGTGGAGCAATTTTTCATTTTACATTTGTCCACAGGCAGTCTTCACTAATGCTAAGTTCATGCAATCCAACCACACGGTTTCTTATGGTGAAATAGTTCAAAGCTTTTGATGTCTCCAATGAGATTAACAGGTCAGACCCTTAATTCAGAGCTACTGGTGTTTCCAATGGAGAGATTGGCCTGACCAATTAACCTAATTGGTCAAACCACTCGGATTTTGTTGTGCTTAAGTTGGTTAGGTCCATTAACACAATTAAGAAATCTAATTAGAACTATGCTTTTTTCAATGGATGAAATGGGTTCACCTACTAGTCTAATTGGTCAAACCACATGGTCGAGAAAAGTTGCAAGGTGGGCTTGCTGGTACGGCATTCTTGAATAACTACAAGAAGAACACGGAGACACACACACAGCGCTACACTTCCAACAAATGGTTTATTTTTGGGCACCACGTGGTTCTTATACAACTTTTTTTTTTGCACACAGCCTTTTCATATCGCGCACAGAGGTGCGATAAATGAACTTTGTTCCATGCGAGATATGAAAAAGCTGTGTGCAAAAAAAAAAGAAAGTGTATAAGAACCGCGTGGTGCCCAAAAATAAACCATTTGTTGGAAGTGTAGCGCTGTGTGTGTGTCTCCGTGTTCTTCTTGTGTCCCGTTACCTTGTGCTACCATAGTTATTCAAGCCAAACCATATGGATTTTGATTGTGCTACCAATTGGTTATGTTGGTCAGGCCCATTCAAAACGAATGGGATGACCCGTTGAACCCATAGAGTTTCCTAAAATGACCTAGAGGGAACTCTGGCGCTGCGATCGTTCAGCCACCATGGGAATGATGGGTAGTACACGGATTTGCCTAGTCTTCGTGCTTGTGGGCTTCGAACGCACTTGTGGCTTTGTTTATTGCTATGTTTTGGTTTTCTTTCGGATAAAAGAATGGATCGTTGTGAACTTCGTGACCAGATTTGAATCGGTGAGCCTAAAGAAGTTAAAGTGGTGAAGTGAAACTGCTGATTTTTGCTGAACTTCGTTTTGCGACAAAGCGGAAGCAGGCGACGCGGAGCCAAACGGAGCCAAAAGAACGAAGTTTAGACAAATCCGTGTACTACCCATGATTCCCATGCTGGCTGAAGCGCGATGCATTGCAGCTCCCATAGACACTAGCGCCAGAGTTCCCTCTAGTAAGTATTGTAGGAAACTCTATGGTTGAACCCACTGGAATCCTTCAATGGGTGTCCCAAAACACAACTGGAAATGTCCAATTGGTTTGGGCAACTTTTTTTTTTACTGGGATGCCTTCCTCGGCTTCATTAGCTGCTGGTTTTCATTACGCTCATTCAGAGAAATTTAACCTGTAGCTCATTTGTGTGTTTTCTGTGGTTGTGTTGAAAGTGTTTTCTGTAATAAAGTTGAACTTTTCTCTCTCTGTTGCATCTCTTTGCACCTGTGACCACCAGCTCTTGCAAAGGCTACGATCCTATCCTCTGGAGAATATCAAGCATTACCTTTTTGTGCAGTTGCCCATTGGCCAATCAGAGATGCAAAAGCACAGATGATTCCATGAGTCTTACTGGAATAATGCCTGTGTGTGTATTTAGGCGAATGAAAAAAGTGAGGCTGATATAAAGTGCAACTCAAAGCTTTTGCTACTCCTAGCGAAATCTGCAAGAGAAAAGCTGGTGGTTGCTTATTGTGGCTAACTACCAGGATAAAACACTGCAGCGCATGGAAAGATGTCGTCATGTTGGCAACATGTAGACAACACTGCCCGAATGTTTAAAATATGTTGCTCAATATCTCTAACATTCTGACAATGTCTATTGGCAACACTGTTCCAATGTGACTCCAGAAGGACATTAACAACATTGAGCCAATTTTAGAAGATAACGTGACAGCAATATAACAGCAACGTAGTAGTGTGCTACTAGGGCTCCCACACAGGAAACATTACGCAGGCCCTGCCAGCCAGCTGTTTTCCCGACTGTGGAGCAGCGTGGTTCTTTGCGAGTGTGATGGCCAGCACGTTACATACAGGCTGCCCTTGCCTGTTTGTAGTGTGGCAGCTCAGCTCTGCCTGTGACACCCACCTTGTTATGGAGTTCCTTGAAGTCGCTGTACCTGTGCTTGGCCAGCCAGCAATAAGGGGCGATTGTCACCTGCACACGATACACCTGCACCCCACAAACAAAGCACTTGTGTCAAAGCTTGGGTTGGTCTTTGACTCAGTCTGGCCAATGTGTCATCGACAGGGGGATTTCATACATTATGACAGCACTTTACGAAATTATTATTATAAGCTTTTGCTGCGCAAGTTTTGCACATTGACCCTTTTGCCTGACTGAGAATCTTTTTTTGCCATCTGCCTTCTCGGCTGCCCTTTTCTGGCAACTGACGCATTAACAACCGTCGTAGGCAACACCGATGAAAGGTGTGCAAACAGTGTAAGAAGCCCTTCGAATCAAAAAGAAAGCTGACATGTGCGTGTTCCTTCACTTATAAGTAAAGAAATTGCGTACCTTGAATACAGTCAAAGGCAATTGTGAGCTGATTTGTGCAAGTTTCATTGTGGCTTCTCCTCCTCCCCCTTACAAAGAAACGTACATATTACTGAGTGCGAAATAGAAACTTCCTCTGTCTGGCCCATTCTTTGCACAGTTACCCATTTCTACACTTATGCAAAGGGCCAATTTGTGTGCCATTACGCTTGAGAGGTCTCGAAGTTTAGTTTCAAATCTGCTCTGTCTGCTCTAGCCCTTGTCGCACATTCCTTTTGCTATCACCCTCAAACTTGCGTCAAACAAGTCCCAATTCCATTCAATTATATTTTTGCTTTTGGAAGACAATGATGTTGTGGGCAGTGGACAATAAGCCCCGAAATCGCAGTTCAAAGCATCCAGTGACCCCACCTTTCGCAGACAGCAGCATGACAGTGCAAAGATAACACAAAGTTAGCAACGTACATATGGACATATGTTAAAGGATCAAAAAGCTCCCAAGTTGACATGTCATATGAGTACAACAGTCTAAAAAAATGAAAAAATAACAACATGCAAAAATTCCACCATGACACATTAAGTAGTGAGTAACACGTACAATGCACCAAAATGATTTTCTAGAGGAAACCCAAGTTGTGTTAAAGTCCGCCACCTGGAGCTTGTCTTGAAAAGTTGAACTCCATACGTGCCCGAACACATTGCTGGAAATAAAGATGGTTTTAGGATGAAAGCTCCATGTCTCGCAAGGTCATTAATCGTGTCGCAATGACCTTGAGCTGCTGGACGTAAAGTGCGTCGACCGGCCTTGGCAAAAGAGAACATTCTTGGCAAGCTTGAATGCTGTGTCGTCCCCTGCACAGAGGCGTTTACACTCACTCTGAGCCACGTGACTAGGTTTAACAGGTGCTTCGCCGGCGCTTAGTCGCTCAGTCTCGCCACGGATGACACACCAGCTGGGCCGTGCACTTCAGCGCAAGCTACAGGCTGAATCGAATCATTCAGCACACATAGTACCTACACTGCAGGTCTCTGGCAAAGGCAAAGTCCCTGCTAAAAGCTAAGGGAGGCCAGATTAGTGCGTTATATAGAAAAGCTTACCAAGTGCAGAAGCACGCCAAGGTCAACGCTACTACAGCCATCACCTGCGTCTTTGCAAAACCAAGCCAAGCATGTCTTTTGTTTGTGATAACTAGGTTTTGCAAGAGTTAAACTTAAGCCAATTTTTTTTACTAGTGTTTGTTGCAATTAGCCATAGGTCGGCAAAAAAAAAATTGAAAGCTCACTCAATAAACATATTTTACTCTGAGGGCTCACTCGGACTCAGGCTGACCAAAATTTTCCTCAACCGGAATGATTCGGACTCAGACTCACTAAAATTTTTCTCAAGTGGATTCACACGGACTCAAACTCACCAACATTATTACTCAGCCGGACTCACTCAGACTCAGACTCAAGGCTTGATCTGAGTCTGAGTGAACCTGGGTGGGTCGACTCACAAGTCCGTTAGCGCCAAACTAACTTTTTCGATCATGGTGTCAATGCTCTTTAATGCCAATATCTCATATAATCGGTGCTCTACGATACACCTTTTGATCCTTGACCTTCAAGTACGAGTTATCAATGGTTTCAATACAGTAAGAACATTTTATGAAATGCGTGACTCACATGAGATAAATTTATCAAGGACTTCCCATGCAACAGTTTGCGGGGGTGGCCATGGCAACACCCCCCACCTCCCTAACTCACCTCAGATCAATAAATATTGAAGTGGCGCATGAACGCTAGTGTGTTAAGATATGCGTGAATAGACTGGAGTAGTATAAACATAAGCCGATAGGAAGCTGATAGTAATGCTGAAGATGAGCAGATAGGACCACAGGTCGGCAACAAAATATATTTGTTGAGTGAGACTGTGCTCCCTCAGTCTCTCTCAACAAATACATTATGTGCTTAGGGCTCACTCGGACTCACACTCACCCATATTTTCCTCAACCAAACTCACCCGGACTCAGACTCACTAAAGCTTTTCTCAAGTGGACTCACTTGGACTCAATCTCACCGAAATATTATTCACCCAGACTCACTGCACGATCTGAGTCTGAGTGAGTCGACTCATGCGAGTTTGCCGACCTATGCTAGGAGCCCTAGTTTTTTCGTGTTTATATACATAATATTTCAAGCTTACATACAACAATTATTACTGAAAAAGTAGCCCTCCAGCTTTCCATGCTCAGCATCAAGTGGAGTAGCAAGCTTTCATAGAACAGCTACATTTTAATCGGACAAGTATGCGATCCTGGCTTGCTGCAGTGGCATGAGTGGCCAGATTTACAAACTAGAAAGACCACTATCTACTTCTTTCATTTTGAGTAATCAATCTTATGAATGCCACAGGGAAGTGAATACTGCTCTGCAGAACTGCATGTAACCAATTAGTATTCCAGTATAGCTTTTGCATTTTTTGAGGTCATGCCCAGAATTTTTCCATGTTACAAAGTGTTTTGCAATGAGATACACAGACTTAAACATGCCTTACAAATTCAATGCATGAACAAGAACGTTCTGATACGCACATTAGAGTGCACAGCCCCTTCAGCGGTGTAATATACCGTCTAACCTGGATATAACAGAGACAGAATGAATTACCGGCTATAATAATGTAATGGCAGAATAGCCATGCCACAAAAACAGTCAGAGGAATGTACGTTTATAACGAATTTTCGGATATAACAAAGTCATTTCCGTGTCAGATGCAACTTTGTTGTAATGAGGTTTTACAAAAGTAACTGGTTTCTTGCAGCTGCTGCAGCTGACGAGAAGCATCTGAATACAAGCATAATGTTCCTTTACACGCTTAGTCGCCACGTATAAATTAGTTAAATTCTGGAGTTTCTACCAGCCAAAACCACTGCCCAATTACCACTGCCCAATTATGAGGAGAGGCACAATAGAAACTTGAGATTAACCCTTTCAGACTCTGCTCTGGAAGAACAGACTGTAAATGCATCAAACCGATACGATATTTCAAGGCACTCGATATTCTATTGCAACAAAAGTATGTCATAATATGTTATGTGTGTTACAGCAATGAATCCTAATTAAATTGTAATTGATATCTATTTATATTCTGAAGTCATCCATGCTCTGTTTTTGCTAAATAGTATCAAATCTCAGGCTATAAATATGGTGCAAATTCGTTTTCGATGATGTCCAGCGAACAAAAATTATACTCTCGATGTGGTTCGCAGGAAGCCGCACGTCAAACGACTCGTCGAACATGGTAGTGCCTTTGGCAAAGTGATCACATGCAACAGTACACTGCAAAACGAAGCTAAATGAAGACAAATTTATTATGCAGGAGATTCAAGTCATCCACAGCTCAATGTATCTTGCTCTTTCTTAGCCCCTAGTCGTTACAACTAGCAGAAACAAGTGGTGTGCACAATTGTGTATATATTATGTCAACTTAAACTGTGCTTGGGATGAGACACCAGAGTATAAGCAGACATAGCATCTCAAAGGGTAAGTCTCACCACCTAGGATTCTCTGGCGTGCAGCTAAACCTCAGTAAAAGCACACTTCGTCTTGACTGAAAAGTGCTGGGTACGGAAGTCAAGACCTCCAGCTCAGCCCCCATATAATGCCACATGGCCACTGGACTATCATGGTTGGTACACTTGACAGCTATTCATGGGCAGTACGTAGAGAGGCGTTCCACCGCAGAATCCGCACAAGAGTAGCGATGTGGACCTGTTGGTTGGTCATACTTTTAGGGATTGAGACTGAGGTCACATCACAGGGGCGTAGCCACGTTAGGGCACACCGGGCCCGTGCCCCTCCCGAAATTTTTTTTGCCATTGCATACAGAGCAGAAAATGACACTCGACCACATCTGCCTGCTCGTCCCCACTACAGATCAACGATGTGCCCACCCCGAAAAAAATTTCTGCCTACACCCCTGTCACATCACCTCCAATGTGGATACGAAATTTTGCCTTTGCCATGTTTATGCAAGTGAGCAATGATCGCAAGACACTATACTTTCCCTGTAGGGCTTCAGGCATTGGGAAGTACTGTTTACAGAGCAGAGCTGGCATATAATTGCGGGGCTTCCGACAGGTTGTGGAGGCAAAGCATAACATAGTTACTGGTGTGCCGTAGCTCACCACTTGCTGTAGTGGTAAGCATTGACACACCTCTCATTCTAGTGCTGCTGCGCCTTCATTGGCGGCCGAATGGTGGGACGTGCCTACAGAATGATACGGCATCATAGGCCCCCCCCAACATGCTTTACTGCTTCTCTACTCAGGCTCCATGGTCATGGCTGTTCAGGCAGTCATCCAGGCTGATCATTCTGAGGATCATAAATGGTTTTGAAGGTTTCACAGAAGTAGCAAGGTAGATTAGGATGATCGCCAAAGAAGAAAGTTTTCAAATAGAGCGCACAAGATGAAGAACACAGCACTACATTTTGGTGTTTCTCGATTATCCTAGATGTGTACACTCTACACGATTGAAATAAGCTAGCTTATCAGTCCACATCATTTAGACCTAATATTCTCACTGCTACTAAGTATAATACACTGCTTTCATGCAAATATCTGTACTTTTTGATCCTGTTGGCAGCGGCTTCCCGACGTCCAGTATGTCGAGACAAAAAAAATATTAAGGCAGCGTCGCACTAGTAGTGCCAAGCTTGAAGGAAGTGCGGAGCTGGGCCGTCTTTGTTTCTCTTTCTTTTTTTCCCTTTTCCAGTTTTTTCTCTCTTTATTTCTACTTTTATACGTGGTTTTGCCTGCGTTTACGCCAAGCAACGACAGCATGCGACAGCCCATGCCCCTAAAGTTATCCGCACTTAAAACAAGAAAGACGGAGAGAATGTCCCGCGTGTTTAAGGCACCCGTCAAAGAGGACGCTCTGTCTCGCGGCACATACATTGGCCAACTTCAGTTGACTGCTTAATTGCGTGCGAGAGATCCGGCCGCCAAGAAAGACGCTCGATCCGCCCCTTGACGCCTGGCGGACTGCACGCTCGACACTCGAAACACGCGCGCACCACCAAGTTTGGAGTCCTTGGGCGACGTTTAGCATTTTCTTAGAAAAAAACGTCTGCGGGGACTGTCGGAGACTTTGCCGGTTTCGCTTTGTATGTACAGCCGCGCAGTTACGTACGACGCTGCAATGCTACTCACCGTGAAGCCGTCGCCTTGCTCGGAGCCGACGATTTTAACAGTTTCCGAAGCCTTCATCCACGACTGGACGGGCTGATACAGCGCCATGCTGTCGGCACAAACGGCTTACGGACCGGCGTGCGGACTGAGCGAAACGGAAAGCTGCTGCTGGCAGCGGATTACGATCCCGGTAGTTAGCGCCTTAAACACGGCCGTAGACGAAAACGGCAGCACGACCACCGGTGGCGCCTCATCTAACAGGCAAATTCTTGGTCATGTCGAGGCCCCGACAAGCAGCTGTACTGGCCGTGCAGAGCTGTGTGCTGGGTCGCTGGCTGGGCCAGGGCCAGGGCTGGTTGGGGCACAGTGGCACAGACAGACTGCACAGACACAAAACATTGCTCCCAACTCCTGCGCATGCGTAAGCGGTGAAAGCGAAACTGGCAGGATGTGACGTCAAATACATCTCTTTTTTTTTGCATTTTTTTTCGGCCCCGTTAGTTTCGTTCAGGACCAGTTTCGTTATGGTTTCGCACTGTGGAGCGAGAGCCCGTGCTTGGTGCCTCTTGTTCTAGTGCCGCTAGAGGCGCCTTCATTGACTCTCCTCCATATCCTCTGCAAAGTGTCCAACCCTCCTCTCTCAAGTGTCCAAACCTTATCTATATCCTCTCCCAAACGGCCACCGTGCAGGCGCCTATCAAGAATGCTATGTCACGCTGATAACACGCGCGTTTCCCGGGCGACGGCCCGTGAAGCGGGGAGGTGGAAGGCGGGAGAGGAGGGTGCTCGGCGTGGCGGCTCGGCTAAAAAAAGGACGGTACTTTCCCAAAAATATCCAGGGACTTTACGGAATCGTAGTGCACCCTACGGAATCGCTGAGGCAGGAGACTACCACGTGATTATGCAATCCAACAACGCGCTGCTTTCTTTGGCGCTGCCGAATGTCTTTCAATTTTAGGGGGACCCAGAGCCCTGAGTGTACCTGAGGCCAAGAGTCCGTAGGAGAGGAAATCGACGTAGGCACGAGGGCCGAGCTAATTCAGATCAAGGAGGCATTGTTTGTACACGGGGGTATATTACCCCTGACAGCAAAACTTTTGTTTGCGACTATTTTACTGTAATTTGTAGCTTTGTGTCTGGTGATCCCTAAATTGAACCGTAAATGCTCTAGCGTATCGCATAACTAATTCTAGCGTAGTTAATTGTGACCATTTTAGCATCACTTCAAAACACCTGCCGAAACATCATCAGAAACTAGAGAGCGCCAAAGATCACATGCACAAGGCTGTGGTGACGTTGCAAGCGCAGTTTTCAAATCGGGACCCCAAGCGCGGTAGGGATTGAAACAATGTCGGTGCCTCGATACTAGTACGTTAAACCTGTTAAGCGCAATATATTGTAGCAAAACAGCCATTTGGGCTAGTTGGTAACCAGGGGCGTAGCCAGAAATTTTTTTCGGGGGGGGTTCAACCATACTTTATGGATGTTCGTGCGTGCGTTTGCATGTGCGCGTGTTATATACGCCAGCAAAACTGAAAAATTTCGGGGGGGGGGGGGGTTGAACCCCCCCAACCCCCCCCCTGGCTACGCCCCTGTTGGTAACGGTTCATATCTTAAGCAAATAGGCGCACTATGGGAACAAGGACAAAAGGGAGGAACCGACGACACAAAGCGCACACTCGCAACTGAAGGTTTATTGAAAGAGTACACACGTTACAAAAAAAGGGCACGTGGTGCAATTTTTCTTGCCGAAACAAAACAAAACGAGATGGGTATATCCCCTTAACAGATCATGAAGGCACATGCGTCTATACACAAAGGAAGTTCGAAGAACACCGGACTAAAGAAAATTCAAACTGCGTGGGGAGGGGGGGGGGAGGAGAGGGGATAGAGGAGGGCAGACAAGTTTAATGCAGTGTGTTGATCAAATATGAATATTCTATCTCTGTTATGGCGATAGAAGGGTGGCTAACATATCTATCCCCGCATCTCTTTATGTGAAAAGCTTCAATTAGTTCGCGCGTGGTTTTATCTCGATGCCTAGATTCCTGCCACCCCGCAGGAATCTAGATATTCGCCTCCAGGAGCACAACAGAGCCGTGGCATCAAGGGAGGGTGCCCACTTGTCCCAGCACTGCACCTTTTCTCATTGACGCGATGGTTCTATCTAGGCATCGAGATAAAACCACGCGCGAACTAATTGAAGCTTTTCACATAAAGAGATGCGGGGATAGATGCGTTAGCCACCCTTCTATCGCCATAACAGAGATAGAATATTCATATTTGATCAACACACTGCATTAAACTTGTGTCTGCCCTCCTCTCTCCCCTCTCCTCCCCCCCTCCCCACGCAGTTTGAATTTTCTTTAGTCCGGTGTTCTTCGAACTTCCTTTGCGTATGGACGCATGCGCCTTCATGATCTGTTAAGGGGATATACCCATCTCGTTTTGTTTTGTTTCGGCGAGAAAAATTGCACCACGTGCCCTTTTTTTGTAACGTATTTATGTGTACTCTTTCAATAAACCTTCAATTGCGAGTGTGCGCTTTGTGTCGTCGGTTCCTCCCTTTTGTCCTTGTTCCCATAGTGCACCTATTTGCTTTAAGATATGAACTGTTAAGCGCCTGTGCCCTCACGAAAACTACCTCGAGAGCAGCACGACAACAGCGAGAGGGGTGAGGCAGTACTGGTACGTCTCATGGAATGTCATGCGGGGCCTCGGCCGGTCCGATGTCGCACTGGTACATCTTAAAGGCAACGTTTGCCACTAATAATCGGTCAGAAGTGCCCCACAAAAACATCTCGAAGTTTCAATTTTGGTGTCAGGGGTCCTTTAACATGCGGGGTGGCAGGAATAAGTTGAAGTGGGGAGAGAGAGAGCAGCTAAGGCTGGGGGTATAAGGATTTGTAGAGACACATCTTAGGGACATGGAGCAACCACCTTGCAATCCGGACTACGCATGGGAATATTGCAATAGAACAGAAGGCAGCAGAAAGGGGGGTGAAATTGGGGCATTTATTCATAAAAGTACAGGTTGGCAAATGGTCAAGCAAGTGCAGTGAACATTTATGGCTAAATGGGAAAGTGGCAGGGCAGATGCTTGGTTTTGTACACTTGATGAGCAAAAGCCAGAGGGGAAAACTAAATGGTGGAGTGCCTAGCAAATGGCATTGATGAACTGGTAGAAGAGTGCAAGATATTATACTAGGAGATATGAATGTGCACATAGAAGATATGGGTGGGTATACTGACCCAACAGGCAAAATGCTGATGGATATCCCATAAAACACAAAAGAAGCTATTTACGTCTAAAAAACGTCGTGAACGGCTAGCTGAAAAGGCTAATAGATGTCTTGGTCAAGACATCCTGTAGTCGTAGATGGCTATCCCACCGTTGGATAGCCGTGCTAACATGACGCTAAAAGTTGTCTTAAGAAAACGTCTTGACAAGATCAAGCTAAGACATTTTCGTAATTTTGCTGTAATGGCTTTAGAAATTAAAAAAAAAAACAAGCTATCATAACTGTCTTTGCAGTATGTTTGGTCGACAGCCTGACGGCTACCATAAGAATTCGTCAGGCTGCCGACCAAACATGCTGCAAAGACAGTTATCAATAACTTGTTTTTTAACAGGAAATAGCTCCCGTGTGAGGTTTTTTTGTTTTTCTCCCATTTTCTGTCAGTCGTCATGCAGGTGACCAATCAAGCAACATTACTAACATACCTGTTCATCCAGCCATGTCCTCACTGTGGCATTTATAAATTTTCGACGTGCCATGTGCCGGGAAAACTACTTCAGCACATCAAATATCTTCAATTTTCATATAAAATGCATCGGTTTACTATTGAACAAATAATAAATCTGAACATGCAGAGGATGAACACGTACGTGCTTCATAAATGATGTTTAGAGTATGGCGCACAAATAATCATGCTTATCAGAAGCAATAATTGTTCCATATGACCTTGTAAAAGCGGCTTTATTAATGAATAAAGCGCAACCGAGTGTGCCACAAAATACGCACAAGTTGACCTGATTGTCACGGGTGATCGCACAAGTTGAAGTTGATATTGCCACGGCAGCGACAGTCTAGGTGCATGCTCGACTGAAAAATTTTCCTGGTTCATTGTGCCTTTTGTGTGCAGGATGAAATTAGAATGCCAGGTATTCCCAAAACCACAATATTATTGATGCACACCACTATGGAGGAACTCTCAAATTTTGCCTACCTAAGATTCTTTAACATATATAAATTTATTTCATTGAGACAAAATAAGCCATTGAACTGCTCTTATTGGTGTTTACAAATGTTTGATGATTTAGCAAAGTTGCAGCTGTGCTTGTGTGTTTGCCAAGCCAGCCTTCCAATTTTTGTTGTGCTGATAAATGTCTGCTCAATAGAGACACCTTTATTATGCCTTTTGTGTGCAGGTTCTTGGACAAAGTCATCAATTCCATTGTTCCATCCTATGCCAAGTGGCCAGCATATTAGTTGGAATTGCTACAATAAAGGTTATGATCGACAACGTTTGTTGAATTTTTGTATTTATTTTTGGAAGCACAGTATAACGCATTCCATGCAACAATACTAATGAAAATGAGTTGACTTAAAATGCTTATGCTGTGTGGAGCGCAATGGATTAAGCGTGCCATGGCAGAATAAACAGCATTAACTAATTCTTTGTACAAAAGAACACCAATTTTGCTGAGATGAAAAATTCTTGAACATGCAGTGTTGCTGGAGCATATATACTTGCCTTCAAGGCATGCAGCTTGAAGACGGCTCCAGCAACAAGTGTCAAAATGTTGGCTCCAGCAACACGCTAGTCAATTTGTTGTATCGTTCCAGCGCTTTGCAATCACGTTTTAGCTGTTCACAGTCAAATTTCATAGAATAAGTAAAGGGATGCCTGCATAATATGGCATCAGATTTATTTGTGGAGCTTTTCTAGCCAGCAAAAACTGAGAATTCGAAAAAGGCAGAAATTGAGGGGAAGATGGAAGCTTGAAGAGATGAGAAATTCTTGGACACGGGGTGTCGCGCTGGAGTCAGCGCTTCAACAAGCAAACTTGTCTTCTTCAAGGCCGTGAATGGACAAGTCCGCAGTTGTCCAAATGGCAACACCCCGTGTCCAAGAATTTCTCGTCTCTTGAAGCTTCCATCTTCCCCTCAACTTCTGCCTTTTTTGAATTATCAACCTGCTGGCTATAGAAGCTCCAGAAATTAATCTGACACCATATTACACAGGCGTTCCTTTAGTTATCACTCTTGACTGTGAACATCTAAAATGTGATTGCAAAATGCTGGCATGATGCAACGAAAGCCTCAACAAGCTGGTTTGCATGAAAAATAAATGTCTAAGAAAGCTCTCAAAAAGATCTAGCAAGAAGTTCTTGAGAACTCTTGCAAGCAGTTTTCTAGACTTGTGATAGCAGCACAGCTGCAGGAAGTTTTCAAGCTGCTTACGTCTAAATAACATCTCGATTAAACTTCTAATATACTTTTACGACTTTCGTTTCTGAATGTTTATTAGAAGTTTTCTAGTTTTCTTGTGCTTCGTGGGTTCAACGCTGGTCACGATTCCTTGGTGAATGAAAATGGCGCGAGAAAACGTAGGCCTTGCCTTCTAACTGGAACCAGCTGCTTCCCAGTTAAATCCCAACTAGGATTAGTTGGTCTGTAACTGGAATATGAACTGGGACTAGCTGGTTTCCAACTGAAACTAGTTGATCCGTGCTGAAATCAGTTGGTTACACACACATTTCCAGTTACACACGTTTGGTGGCCAGAAGACGACAAAAAGAGAGCGAGCTGCTATGTCAAATCCCACAGAGGAGAGAGAGAGAAAAAATACATCTGTAAAAAAAAAACATAGTAGGTCATCGGGGGCGACAGTCCCCTTCCGAAGCTCCGCTGACCACGGCGGAGTCACAGCCGCAACTCAGTTCAAATCGCCCGCCGAATGAGAGCCGCGCATGCGCAGTCGACTTGGTCGACTTTCGTCCGGAGCGTCTGTTCATTCTCCGGTCCGGTTCTACATAGATGTTCTCTGGTTCTACCGGCGCAGTGTTCTGTTGTACTACGCTCACGCGCTGAGAGCTATGGCCGAGCTGGTGGACGAGCTGCTTCGCTACGGCCTTTTTCTGGGAGCCGTTTTCCAGCTGGTGTGCATCGCCGCCGTCGTGTTTGTGCCACCGAAAGAAGAAGGCAAGGTACGTACAGGACGCATGCAGTGTGCTGGCTCCGTCGTTCGCTACTTTCGCGCATGCGATTTTCGATATATTTGCGCACCGTTCTGCATTACGCGCCGTACGGCGTCGAGACTTCGTGATCTATTTTGATGGATACCAGCTTTCGATCGCGATTGGGCCCGATCCCGATAGAATTTCGTGATCCGGATTGACTCCCTTATACGCAAGCTTCAGAAGGGAACCGATCATTGACAATTTCGATCCCGATCAGGCTCAATCGCGATCAGCAGTGCACTGTGCGACATCGATATTACTCAAGTTTGCAGGCTTTTCGTTTTGCGCAGCTGCCAACTTGTTTTCCAACCTTAGTATGTTGGTTTCATGCATTACTGTAATGTATTGGAAAATGCCAAGTTGTTCGAAGTTTGCGGCAAGAAGCTACTTATAAAATAAGGCAAGGTATTTTTTTTTTAGCGAAGTGAGGGAAGCAACTCTCCTTCTCAACAGCCTTGCAGAGGCTGGATCTCATGAATCTCTCGCAAAAAGCTACCCGTGCGTGGTTGTGGGCATCAAACATAAACATACGCGTGCGCACAGGGGGGCCAGGGGGGGGGGGGGGGTGCGGTCGCCCCTTCTATAAACCTGGGGCGCAAAATCTGCCCCATACATTAACTTAGTAGGGCGGAGGGGTGCTGCGATGAACCTTTGCCCCCCCCCCCCCCCCCTGATGGGGAACCCTGCGCACGCGTATGAACATAAATGACGAGTGCCGTTCTTGTACCGTTTTTTTCACGCCACACAAACCTTGTACTGCAGATCGTGTACCAACAAGCCCATCAACGAATTCTTTGGGAACATAATCACATTTCTTTACCAAAGAATTGAAAAGCAGGCGTGTTGGAAACTCGTAAGCTCGACTTGCTGAGCAACCAGCAGGACACTGCACTCTTTCCTGTCTCCCTTCTTCTTTCCTGCTGGTTGCACAGCAAGTCGAGCTTACAAGTATGAACCAACTAGTCTGCAAAGAGGTATTAGTGTTGGAAACTCATTTTTTGCCGTGCACAAACTGACAACAGCAGAAAAAGGTGGGACAAGTGCAGGTCTGACTGAAATTTTCATTTGGAAGCAACAAAAATTCTGGCAGATCCCACGCATTGTGGGAATCGGTGATTATTTACTTATGCCGCAATTTGAGCCAAGTCTCTCAAGGTGGGTTCACGTCTTTGTGTAATTTGAGTAGTAGTGGTCAAATCGTGGGCTTACCAGGCGCCTTTTTGGCTATACTGGCATCTTCAGGGTAGCTCGTTGTCTGATGTAATGCCGGCACTCGCGTTTCTGCACAGTTTCATCGAAAGAGAGTGTAAGCAGCATTCACTGACATATTCCTGTGGCAACGAGCAATGCTTGTTAAGTCGTAGGAGTGCATAATGTAAGCATTTGCATTCCGGGAAGCATTTGTGTGCTACCTTAAAATTGCCAGCCATAATAAACAGTATGTTTTTCACATGTTTTATCCATGCAAAGTGGCTTAAAAAGTTTTTTGAATGTCTATTTTCGCTGTCCCGCATTGGTATAGACTGTAAATGGGCCTTGGCATCTGGGTATGTGCCACATGTGACTGTGGGAGAGGATTTCATGACGTATGCGACAGGCATGTCATGTTATTCATGTCATGACATGCAAATTGTGTTTGTCATCATAGGCGTGCGCACGGGAAGGGGGGCGCAAAGTCTGCCCCATAGAGTTTCTTACAATTACCTAGAGGGAAAGCTGGCGCTGCGAGCTGTTGAACGCACGGGAATGCTGGGATATGTTGGATTCGGACTTGGCTCTGATCGGAATTGTTCACGAAGAGCCCGAACACCTCGAAGACTCGTCTGGCTTCAACACGTTCCCTGCGTCAAAATGGTTGATTTCGTACTGAAGGAGCATGTAGTAAGCTATTTCCCTTTTTATCATTGCATAGAAACGAGTTTTATTCAACTTTGAAAACTTATGCGTTGATGTACAATTTTACTTAGCATAAAAAGTAATGAACGGCCGCTAAAACTGGAAGGTAGACGACAAGGCCAGCGCTCACTCTGCGATTCCTTGTCGTCTGTTTCTTTCTTTCATCGTTTGGTTATGCCGTACAGGTGAGTGGACTTTCATTCTAGAATATAATACGCGCCAATAAGGTCCATTTATAAAAGTTTTGTTTTAGAGAAGAATTGATGTCTGGGCAAGTTGGAATTGCATGGTTATCCATCTTCGAAATGGGCGGCGCAAAAAGAATTTTAGAGAAGCTTTATTTGTTCATTCGTATCCATTATTTTAGTCGAAGCCTCGCTCAACACCAGCCAACACAAGCCTCCTCGCAGACACATATACCGTCATTCCCATCGCGGCAACGAGGACCCTTAAGAAATTCGCATGGACGGTGGTGCCAGATTTCCCTCTAGGTATTATTGTGAGAAACTCTATGGTCTACCCCATACTTTGAATTATTTGGACACTGGGATGAACCTCCCCCCCCCCCCTGAAGGGGAACCCTGCACATGCCTATGTTCGTCATACACTTATACCTTCCTATGCAAGTTTTGCTATATACCAAGTTAAGGAGGCAACCATGAGAGCACCTGAACCTAGCCGACCAGATAGACAGAAATGGTCAAAGTTTGCAAAGAAATGCTTTGCATTTAATGTTTGAAGAGCAAAGGGAGTGGGCCTAATGTGTGAAATATGACACAAAAGAAAGAACAATCAATAGAAGACAAGTAAAAAAACCAGCTTGACTAACGCGTAAATGCTCATTCCATTCTTTGTAATGCATTTGCAATCACATGTATGCTGATCACAGTATCTCATAGTGAATGAGATATCGACAGATGAAAGTATGTGGCTGCCTCTTTTTTTTTTTACAACGGCTAGGAAAAAATGCCAAACCTCAGCTCTTTTCAAGGAATTACTGTGTTCTTTTAACCAAGCATTGGTGCACTTACCCGTCAGTCTGATCTGGTCTGTGCTGTATGCCAACATTTGCTGTGTGTTACAACTGTAAACCACGACAAATCTGCATGCTTGGTCTGATGTTTTGCAGCACAACCATTGGCATAGCTCTTTGATCTCTTTAACTTGATGTGTATTGACAAATGGTCGAGGAGTGGCACAGGAAAGTGACTGTTCTGTATTTATTTATTTATTTATTTATTTATTTATTTATTTATTTATTTATTTAAACATGCTGCGGACCAACATTTTGGTCCAGGCAGGAGGGGCAAAAGAAACGTCAAGTGAATTGTGACAGCAAGAATAAGATAACATGAATTCGTTGCATTAAACAGTCATCAATACGCTAAAGGAGACAGCATGTCTGTGAAACAACAAGGTTACAACACATGTGAAAACAAAACACCAAAAAGATAATTTTGTGGTGATGAAGCAAAATTTTCAGTTCCAAAAATCTCCTGAGGCAGTGCATTCCAGTCTTTAACTGGTCTGGAAAAAAAACTGTGTTTGTAAGCATTAGTTCGGGCAAGTATGAGTGCCAATGATGGATCATGTTTACGACGGGTTATCGTAGCAGTGGCTGGTTGGACACAACATGGTACATTTACTGTAATTTTTCCTGACAAAATTTTGTATAAGAACGTTAAATGATTCACCTTTCTTTTTGTTTCTAACAAAGGAATGTTGTGTAATTGCATTAATGTACTAGGTGAGTCGAGTCTTCGATACTTGTTAAAAAATAACTCTGATTGCCTTACGCTGTGCCTTTTCAAAAAGCATAATATCCTTTTTCGTAGAAGGGTCCCATATGACTGCAGCATATTCTAGTTTAGATAGAAGGAGTTTTACAAGCCAAAAGCTGTATGCTAGAGGGAGCATCTTTTAACTTCCTTTTTAAGAACCATAATTTACGAAGTGGTTTTGTGCAAATATCTGTTATGTGTGGTGTCCAAGTAAGGTTGCTGCTGAGAGTAATGCCTAAATATTTACATTTATCTACTTGTACCACTGGACCATCATCAAGGATGTAGGGAAAAGTGACGGGATGTTTCTTCCTCGTAATGCGTAACAGTACAGTTTTCTCAGAGTTTAGCCCCATATTCCACTTACTACACCAATCATCGACGGCCATAAGAGCTGTCTGTAATACATTCTTATCGGCTGTAGAGGATATATTTTTGAACAAAATACAATTGTCCGCGAATAAACGGTTGTGTACATCATGGGACACGACATCGACCAAGTCATTCACATAGACTATAAATAACAGTGGACCCAGAACACTTCCCTGGGGAACACCAGAGCTGACATGGAGCACTGTGGACAGAGAGTTTTTTTATTGCAACAAACTGTACACGATTACAGAAGCAAGCAGTTATCCACTGTGCAATAAATCTTGGTAGCCCTATTTGCTGCAGTTGGTACAACAACTTTCCATGAAGCACTTTATCGATTTCAGTGTTAATACTTCCCCCTACGCTAATGCCCTACATGGGCGCTGTATGTATTGTAGGTAAATAAATAAAGAGTGAAAGGTCACTGCCTGCAACATTATGTTTGGCTGAGCAGCGACATCACAATCCCCGATGAAATTTACCCGGACATTCAAGCTTCTCACCTAAAGCCAGTGACACAAACCTGTGTCTTTATGGGAAAGTCAGCTGTCTGAAACACTTGACGTGAAGAAAATCGAGCAACTCCTCACGGTGGGAGGAACAGCAATGGCTGTGGGCGGTGCTTGTAACCGACACCACTGCTCAGCAAAATGTAATATTTGAGACGAGGTTCCCACTATGCCATGATATTTACATTAGCAGAGAAAGAGTGCTGATGCCTTGAGTGAAAATAGGCTGGCACAGGTGGGTCAAGCTTATATTTCCTCTGGTTTCCTCCTCACTTGTGCAGTCCAGCCGAGCAGTATTGTGAAATATCTTCTCATCGTGGTTGCGCAGGACGTGGGTGACTCGAGTGACGAGGATGGTCCCGTGGGAGAGGGGACTGTGGTGCCCCATCGGCCACCACAGCACACAACTGGCGGTGGACGCCGCAGTCGCCAGGATCGCAAGAAGAGGCGCTGAGTCATAGCTGTTACAAGCCTGGATGAGGAGGTCGGTCTGTGCATGTAGAGTGCCTCTGATGTCAGAGGGATAACAGGCCCCTAAACCACTCAGAGGTCGAAATTTAGTTGTGGGGCTGCACGAGTCTTCAACAAACACGCAGCCATGACAATTATTCGAGACGGTGCCCTAATAGCGGAGTTACATGCGTTTCACGGTCCAAAAGCAGCGCTCACTTGTCTTGCTCTTACCTTCGTTCGTCGTCTCGTCTCTCCCCCTAACTGCGCTAGGAGGAAAAGCGGCGAACGCACATACCTGTGAGCAGAGAAACAGTTTCTTTTTTGTGGATGACATAACCAGAGGCAAATGGTGACATCACGGCCAACACTGGGGATACTGAAAGGCCCATAGAGGACATGGGATTGTTCCTTGGCATTTGTAGAGCGCCCGCGGCTTATGGAGCTGCCGCATTTGGCGTTGTTGATCGTGACGGCACTCTGACTCAATGCGCATGTCAAGTTGAAATGTTAAAAAATTATTGGAGATGGTTTAGAGGCCCTTTAATGTCTCTTTAAGAAAGTGGACTTTGCCATTCTAGGCTGTGCTTGCAGGCTGTCGCATAGAAAGGCATAGTGACACCCCCTGTAGAATGCGCCAGCCTCATGCATTTCTTAAATGGCAGTTCTTCAACATAATAAATGAAGAAATTGCACTCATTGCAGAGTTTTCATATCAAGTGTCCCCACTAGTTAAAACTGTGACATGTTCTCTTTTGTCTGATGAAAGTGATCTAGTTTTGTAGACACTGACACTTCTCCGATTTCATCACTTCTGAATGTGCATTACATTGCCCACGTTCTGCATCAGACGGCATCTTGTCATTGCACATGGTAATTCACCGTATTAATGCTCTTCTATAAGCATTGCTTAAAGGACCACTGACAGCCAAATTTTTGTTTGTGGCTTTTACGCTTTCATTATACTCTTTTCATACATGAGGTGCAATGCCGTGGAAGCTTTGCCAGAAGTTCGGTCAGAAAAATGTGCAAATATGCGTGTCTCACGCTTGAATTTCTTTGGTGTAAACGTGGGCTCTGTAATTGGCTCTGACTGTGCACTACTGGAACTAATTGCAGCGGCCACAATAAGAAAACAAAGAGATGCCAAGCGATCCAGCACAACCTATTGACAACCGTGTAGATAACGGGGTTTGTTTATTTCTAAGGCACAAAACATCTTTATTTATTACGCAGTCTAAAAAGAAAAAAAATATCACATTACTGGTGGTAAAATCATTGAACTATTCCTTGGTGCGAACTCATCTACTGCAAGAAGTCTCGCTAACGAAAGGAAAAACGTTAACGAAAGGAAAAGGAAGCGGGTTTTGTGTTTCTGTCTTAACCCAGTGTGCGCTGCCGTTTATCGTGAATATGACCAACCAACTAGCCCACAAGTACGTTTTAAGGAAGGGTCTAAACACAGGAGGGGTCAGGACCCCCCTGACCCCCCTTTATTTACGCCACTGTGGGATAGTGGTGTTATCTAAAATCATTCTAATCATGTCTCATAATGTCTGACATCGTAATATAAGTGGTACCTAAAAATAATTCTATTGATCGCTACATATGTATGTCATTATTGATACACATACATTATTGTTGTTTCTTTGGTGTCAGTTTTTTGTTTAATCACTATTAATTGTGCTGGGCTTGTTAACTGCTTTAGGTTGCCAGTGTTGTGCTTAACTGTGTCCTATGCATTGCTGTTGCCAGAAGTGCTTGCAATAGTCGTCTGGGCTGAGCCAGCTGCAATTACGACTCTTAGCCCATCAACCTGCCTAGTAAATGAATTGATTGATAAGAACTGGTGGCATGTGAGCTTGTGCCAATCAAACCCTGCACTTGTCTTTATAGCTGCAGTCCTCGTTGTACACTGCCTGCGGCCGTGATCCAGGACACAAGGAAAGCACCGCGGCCGTGGTGGATGACGTGGCTGCACTGAGAGTAACGACGATGTGCAGCTTGATGTTGCTGCAAACGGGGCTGCCAGTCGTACATGCCCTTACTAAAACATTTGCTTGTGTTCATAGGTAAGGGTAAATGAGATACAGTTATGTTGAATTTCTAGTTTGCACTTTGCTGGTCTGCACTCTGTTACTGAAGAAATGGCCTGCACAGCTGTCTGCCATGCTTGCACGAAAGCACTCTCTCCCAATTTCACAAATTGCAAGGATGCCCTTCTCTTCTGAAGCAGGTATTTAAAAGCCAAACTGAAATCAGTAATGATTTCTCAGCCTGCTTGACTTTGTGAGTTTGCCGAGTGAGACCCAACATAGCAGTACCTGTTGGATCAGTTGCTGCTTTATTTTCGCAGCAGACTATGCACAAGAATACATACATGTGCACGAGACATAGAAAGGCACTAGTTTTCTCTTTGTATGAGTGTTGCATGTGTTATTGTCTAATCTATCCGGGCAGTCCTTTCTGCTGTAAATGGCATAAATTTGAGAGCAGTTTTCACCAAAGGTGTCTAGTTATAACTGCCCCAAGTTGGCAAACCTTAATGCGTTTGGGCCACCTCGAAAAGTGTGTAAAATCTAAGCAGGCCAAGTGAAATCAATGAGGGTGGCAATCTGGGCTTGTCGGTATAGCATGATAATTGATGGTAGTGCAGGCTAAGGACAAGGACGAAAGAAAGACACATTCGACACCACACAGTGCTGTTCGACACATTCGACACTCACACATGCGTTTCGTGATGCATGTGTGAGTAGTCCATCAGTGCTGTTGTCAAATAAAGAACTCGATTACATGTGTTCACGATAAAGTGTTTGTTGTTAGGCAACTAGGATAAATGCGCTTGAACGTGATGAATGATATTGTGTTGTCATGTCGGTAACGTATGCGCGTAGTTTACAGTTTATGGTTGTGGGAGCTTTTCACACGTGACGTATGACTTCGTGAAAGTATATATGCTAGTGCGATCAGCAAGTAATAAAACAGTTGTTAAAAGTAAAAGCGCTGTGTGGTGTCGAATGCGTCTTTCTTTTGTCCTTGTCCTTAGCCTGCGCTACCATCAATTACCAGGCCAAGTGATTTCGTGCTTAAGTCCGAGAACAGCCAGGGGAGAATGATTGGAGGGATAAGTGATTGGAGAGAATTGTTATAAGTTTTCATGCAAATGGAGTAGCTGCTTCACATGTTCGGGAGTCACCTTCTCTGCAACAAACTTGCGGCACTTATTCACAGCAGTGTTCACAGGGGCTTCTATTCTCCACGCCTAAAAAACGAACAACTGCACTGCGGGATGCAGGTTTGAAGCTTCTGCATGGTTGGTGCAACAGTGGCGAATGCAGCATGAGCAGGTGACGAAACTTTCACATGTGACAAGTGCCGAGGTTTTTCTGTTCAGAGCTTCCAGCATACATGAATGGTCTGTTAATGACATGCAACATGGTTACGCAAGAAGCATGTGTGTTCACTTCGGAAGAGGGAATGCCGAGGATTTACTTCAAAACAAAACAGGGCCTGGCCATTGAAATTTATGAAGAGGACAATGACTAGTAGGGATGAGTAGTTAGTAGGGCGAATATACATTAATAAATTTCCGTTGTGGAATTCGGCCATGGGGATGGTTTACTTATTTGTTTGTTTGTCTGACGTGCAAGGGAGGTAGGAGTTACAGTTGTTTAAATTACTGTATTATTTGGTCGTTTAAGTTGCCGAAATAGCACGGTATCGTAAAAACAGTACAAATATCAGTTTTCCTTGAATATCGTCGAGTGGCTGTACCGCGATGCGGTTGGAATGATCGAACTATTGAGTGGTGACTATTCAAGAAATTGAATAGTAGATATTCAATTCGCAAATTGAATTATTCACAAAGCTGCTATTCGATTTGTATTCGACTACTCGCACACCCCTGCTTTTTTACAATTGCTATCATGTGAATTTAACGGAAGAGCCCCAGCGGCATGAGAAGCTTAAGTGCAAGGAAGCGCTTGAGGAGTGCATAGGTGAGAACATGGATGTAGAGTGCTCTGAAAGGAATTGGTCAATTGAGAAGCTAAGCAGTGCATGCAGCTTCTTACCTTTAGATTGCTTACAATATTGGCTCGTACATCAGAGCCAACAGTTATCTCGAGCAATTGCACATACCAGCCTTTATGCTTAAAGTTTTAATGTCCGTGAGCCCTGATGATTAACTGGCACATGTGTACAAGTTTGCTTTGAGGAAGGGCACTTGTGGTTCCATTCTTGACTGTCATTGGCTACGGTTGTCGCAGTGTGCAAGTGTGGTACCCTGTACATGTTCAACACACTTTTAACGCATGTAAAGTGACTCTTAAGTCTGAAATTTTCAGCATGTAATTAGTAAAGAGTCACAATTTATATTTGGAGGCAACCTTAGGTAGCCCACCTGAACAAGAAGTAGTGTTGTTTTGGCAAATAATACTCTGGCCCTGTTTGTGTGCTCTGTTTTGTATTTGCTTGATGCTGATTGTAAGATTGATTGCACTGAGATGATTGTATGAGACTTTCCATGTTCTTTCTTTTTGCAATAAAGTATATGGGCTCTTTTGTGGTCAACGTTCTTGGAAGTTAAATGGCTTGCAAATTTACCGTAATGAATGACTTAGTTGTCTACATTACGGTAATCTTACTATTCGGAGGGATAGGCATCTTAGCCACATTATCGTTATTTGTACTAGTAGTAAACAACAGCCTGTGTGAAGAACTCGGTCAGGTTTATCACAGTGATCGTATTACAGTAAAACCCACATATATCGAACTCGAAAAAAAAGAAAAGATATGAATTAGTTCGATATAGCGTATAAATTGATATCAAACTTTTAAAGAGGTTAACATATTTTGGGTACGAAGCTGGCTTGAAGGTACTGCTTCAGGAAAATGCAAGGTAGAGTTAACTTACTGTATCCCTACAAGGGGAACATATACAGTAACTCTAATGCAAGGGAGGCAGCTTCACGCGTCGGAATATTTGTTAGCTTTTTTAACTTCTGTGATTTGTAGTTGGAGGTGCAGGTTATATGCAGGGGAGGGTTATTCGTGAGAAAATACAGTATTTTTTAAACACCACCTCAGCGTCTTCATACGCAGCTGCGGGTACTCGTCGGGCGCGGGAAGCACCCAGTCCGCCTTGGCCTGGCCTAGGTCCGGCGGCGTCCGCAGGAACTGCAATGACGTCACCATGCGTCGCCTAGCAATGTTGGGGGAAGGAAAGGAGGAGAAGTGAAGAATAGAAGCAATATATAAATAAAAATAAAATTTTTTGCCGAGCCGGTATTCAAACCCGGGTACCCATGTTCTGAAGGCGAGCGTCGTAACCGCTTGTCTATCGAGGCTTTCTTTTTTCCCCTGAAAGTAACAAAAAATTTAACGGTCAAAGCCTCGTGATAGTCACGTGTGCCAGTGGCGTAGCCAGGAGGTGGCACACGGGGCCCGTGCCCCAACCGAAATTTTTTTCTCCCATGGGATAGAGAGCACAATATGACACTTGACCATATTTAAGTGCCTGGACCCCATGTCGGATCAAGGGGGTGCCTCCCACCCCCCGCGAAAAAAATTTCTGCCTACGCCTGTGTAGGTCCGGATCTCATGAGTTGCCCCCCAGTAATGTTCAGTTGTCTGCCTACGCCACTGGTGTGTGCTGTCGGCGTACTAAAACTCACGTGACCTCAAAATCACATGAAGTCATCATGACGTCACAAATCGCCGAAATTTGCGATGTCATCATGATGACGTCTTCGCTTGGTCAAGGGTGGGCCTATCCCGTAGGAAGTGCAATAACACCACGTGACGTTCAGAAAGCTTGTGAGGTAGTATCAACACTTTAGACTTGGAAGAAAATGTAAGAGATGGCTTTCTGAAGCTTTGAGTAGTCTTAGGCGAATGCATAACGGACTCTGTGACTGTTTTTGTTGTTGTTTAAATTGTTACTAATATTGGTTTTAAGGCTGCCAATAACGTACAATCGGCGTCAAATGAAACCCGAACAGCCTTCCAGTTATCACCGTCCGGTTTGACCACACTGCGCATATGCGCGCCTGTACGTGGTGATAACTGGATTGCCGCTGTTCGGGTTTCATTTGACGCCGATAGTACATTTACAATATTATAACGATTAAACTTGGTCGATTCCACGAAAGATCGAAAAAGGGTGTATATTTGATGTTTCCGATTTTCCTGATAATTTTGTATGTTGTGCACATATGATTGCACAGCACGAAATGGCAGTTCGTTTTCAAATAAAAATTTTTTTCAACACAGCAAAATTCGACAAGTGTCGCCGGTTGACGACGACCATTTTACGAAGAATGCGTTTTCGTAACTTCGGAACCATGCTGGCAGCTACTCAAGCAATATATTACAAATATCTTTCTTTTTGGCGGAAGTAGAAGTAAAGAGGAGATAGCTCTTATCATTTCATGGGATTCTGAGTAAATTATGTATTTTTAAAAATTCACGAAAAACGCTGCGTTTTTGAAAATCAGTCAAATTTGGGACGCTATGGCTACTTCTGTGAACATCTTAGCTTGTTCATATTTGCAGTATGGATAGGCCTTTATGTGAATAATGAACCTCTGCATTTGTATTTCTCTAATAATTTTCAAAGTAGTAAATTTTCATGCTCGAAACACCAAAAAGAGAAAAGTGCTCCTCCATTCAAAAATCTATAATAAAAAAAACCCAATCTCAATTTTGTTCAAAGTCCCCCAAAATGTCCTCAAAGGACTGCAGAATGATATTATGAAAAAACATGTTGCATCATTTTTGTTAGAACAAAAGCAGAAAATGTCAAACATTGTGTTTCCAGAGCGTGGTGGCCACTGCGTAAACGACATCTCTAGTAACAAGAAAATACA
Organism: Rhipicephalus sanguineus; assembly: GCF_013339695.2. Taxonomy (NCBI): domain Eukaryota; kingdom Metazoa; phylum Arthropoda; class Arachnida; order Ixodida; family Ixodidae; genus Rhipicephalus; species Rhipicephalus sanguineus. The sequence continues at coordinate 154,641,366 of NC_051183.1, forward strand.
GTAACACGTCTTTTTTCTTCTCTGAGCTTCGCTAAACAGCAGTAATGATCTATTGTTGGAAAGTGGGAACTGTTTTGTGAAGAAAAAAAAAAGATCGTTCCAATTAAATGCATTTGCGACACCACTTACATTCCTCGTCGACGGGCAGCACGGACATTTTCATTCCTCTGGATAATTTTTTTTTTAGTAAATGCGCTTATATAAAAGTAACGAAGCTAAACGCGAAATATGTGTAGCTGAGTCGATCATGCATTGTAAGAATGTGAGAAATCGCAAATGGCGGCAGTGGTGAACGGCGAGTACCGCAGTGCAACCTAAGCACAGCAGCCACACATTGTTTGCCAGGCTTTGTCGCTATGCACGAGAAAAAGCTGGGGTGTCGATTGGGTTGGTTACACGATACATTTTTCACCGCTCGTCGCTCTCCCGCCCGGTCTCTGGATCCGCACCGTGCGGATCGTGTGGCCCGCGCTACAAGCACTCGTGTAAACGGAGTAGCATGCGTTAGGCGGACAGGTGCAAAGGGCGGCGCGATGGACGCCCGCCTGAGCAGACGACAGCAACGAGTACGGCTGTGCCAGTCAGCCAAACACCACCTGAGATAGAAGTTAAGCATCCAAATTGTGCTTCACTTTGATGCGATCACTATCCTACGCTCTGAAGGTGGCTACGGGTAGGCGTTATAGCCATGGCCGAGATTTTGTACGGACTGCCTCATGGTGCACAAAAAGAAAATTCCACTGCAGCAGAATTTTCGTTACGTAGAAGATATCGGATCGAGACTCTTTTGCGGAGGGTCATGAAGCAGGATGCGCGCTCAATTCAAGAGGGAAACCAGATCTGCCAGCACTCCTTCAAGAGAAAGAAGGATATGCAAAACAAAGCAGATGCAATGCAAACAAAACGTGTTTTGTCCGTGGCCAGAACTGCTGCCACCAATCTTCACGTAATCGATTCTTTTTAAACTCTGCATTGATCACATAAGGTTTTATAACGTACACATTTGGGCCAACAAAAACCACACCTCTTGGCGACCGCTCTCCAGAAATTCATTTCCATTCATGAAGAGACCTTGGCTTTTATACCAATCTCTCAATTCTGGCACAGCACATCATCATAAGAGACGCATGGAGGGAATGCGTTCTTTAGCACTCAAGATATGAATTATACTCAACTTAAATAGATGAAAGAAAAGGAGGCTACAACTGAAAGTGCATACTGTGGACTGAGGGATGTCTAACACTGGCGTGAAGTCGCAAACCACGCGAATGCATTTAATTGGAACGGTCTTTTTCTTTACAAAACAGTTCCCAATTTTCGACCATAGATCATTACTGTTGTTTAGCGAAGCTCAGAAAAGAAAAAAGACGTGTTACTGTATTTTCTTGTTACTAGAGATGTCCTTTGCGCAGTAGCCACCACGCTCTGGAAACACAATGTTTGACATTTTCTGCTTTTGTTGTAATAAAAATGATGCAACATGTTTTTTCATAATATCATTCTGTAGTCCTTTGAGAACATCTTGGGGGACTTTGAACAAAATTGAGATTGGGTTTTTTTTATTATAGATTTTTGAATGGAGGAGCACTTTTCTCTTTTTGGTGTTTCGAGCATGAAAATTTACTACTTTGAAAATTATTAGAGAAATACAAATGCAGAGGTTCATTATTCACATAAAGGCCTATCCATACTGCAAATATGAACAAGCTAAGATGTTCACAGAAGTAGCCATAGCGTCCCAAATTTGACTGATTTTCAAAAACGCAGCGTTTTTCGTGAATTTTTAAAAATACATAATTTACTCAGAATTCCATGAAATGATAAGAGCTATTTCCTCTTTACTTCGACTTCCGCCAAAAAGAAAGATATTTGTAATATATAGCTTCAGTGGCTGCCAGCATGATTGCGAATTTACGAAAACGCACTCTTCGCAAAATGGTCGTCGTCAACCGGCGACACTTGTCGAATTTTCCTGTGTTGAAAAAAATTTTTATTTGAAAACGAACTGCGATTTCGTGCTGTGCAGTCATATGTGCACAATATACAAAATTATCAGGAAAATCGGAAACATCAAATATACACCCTTTTTCGATCTTTCGTGGAATCGACCACTTATAAACTTATTTTGTGCAGATACAATGCACTTGCGGGCTGCAGAAGAGAACCGGAGTGCTTGCCAAGTGCCCTTGCCAAAAAACTCGCCGTGCACTCCGAATGCTCGGCAAGTGTCACGAATGTGCCTGCGCGCGGTAGCGCAGTCTTAGGAGAGGAGAACTTGTTGACAGGATTGGTCTTGCTGTCTGCCAGGCACAAAGCTCCGACGGACTCTTGAGATTCTCAGCTGTTCACGCCAACTTTCCCTCTTGGCGATCATAAGGTACCCTGAGCTAGATGTGAAGTGGAGAGATCGCCATTTTGTTGTGCTTGCGCATAGTAGGCGTATCTGCCGGGCCGGGGACATGGGGGGGGGGGGGGGGGTCGCTAGCCTCCCCACTGAGTAAAGTTAGGGGGCCAGAGAGCTCCCCTCCCGCCCTTCTGCACTTTTGACAGTGGTCACAGTTGGCTGCACACTGTCAAACCAATAACTGAGGCGCCTTCATCAGAACACTCACGCAATTATGTAATGGAATTTTATAATGTATGTGTCCTACGCTTTTGCAGTGAAAGAACTTATTGGGATAGTTCGATATTAGTTCATTTTCGCATAAAATTAATCGACGTGTTTTGGTCGCGTGAATGTGTGGGTGTGTGCATGTATGAGTGTGACATTCTTGCGCTCGATCAATTTGGATACGAGAATTCTGCTGTGAAATATAACAGAACGAAGGACGGGACTAAAGACACAAGAACCACAGGACGAGTGCTGTGTCTTTAGTCCCGTCCTTCGTGCTGTTATATTTTGCAAATGTCGCACCAACTTGCCCAGACAAAGTCTCTGCTCTGCCGTGAAGACCGTCTTCCGTGTCTCACGAGCGCGCACTGCGGGCCGCCTATGCGACGCTTTTGTGCCCTACGCTCCGGCATTGAGAGGGAGGCCACCGCTGAGCAGGGGCTCTATGGAGCCCTATATCTCATGCTTTCATTCTGTTCTGCCCGAGCTGAAAATAACATTACCCGTGACGCAAATATGAATGGCAACTAGCAAATGTTTTATGGACCGATCAAACGCTCTTCTTGTTTCAGGGTATTCATTGTTTTTTCCCTTCGAAAATTGTGGGTAAACGAGTGCGCATTAGTGTTGGGTGTTTTAGTTGGACCGAGCCGGGAGAGCTAAAAAAGGTTTTCACTTTAGTCTCCAATTCACCAGCTGCTTCGCCTTGCTTGCAACGATAGCGACGGCTTGCAACAAGGCTATAAATAAGGCAGTCCACTCGAGCACAGTGGGAAGCCCACCTTTCAATTAAGCTTGCCACACAGCTTGATCTACCGGACCAGGGACCACAGTTTTGTGGACTAAGAAGACTGCCCACTCGCGAAGGCGTTTGCTTGCTCCTAATAATGTTCATTTCTCTCTCTCCCAGAATAGCACAAATGGCTCAACTTCATTTACAAGTGAATATATAGTGCGCATATGAATACATCTCACCAACTGCTGTAAGTAGCGGCCGTCAAAGTGGTCGGCGGGCAGCCCTGAATTACGTTCAGTAGGAGACACTGTCCGTCTAAAACGTTAAGGCATTGCTCAGCATAATTATGCGCTGTTTAGTGTGCACACGTCATTTTTACGCCACAAATTTTCGCAGATTTCACATCGCGTAACAACCGATTTTATGGCACACCAAGCATGTTTCACCAATAGCGAGAACCAATGTCTAAAAATATGCAGTACTGAAAATATCTGTCTCTTATGTTTTGTATGTAGTCGTGCATAAGTGGTCATTGCACGATGGGTCATTTTTGCGGCATTTGTTGCATCGCGTGCCGAGCAGATTCTGTAAGCATTACCCAGAGAATTTCGACCAATCATGAGCAGTTAACGACTGCAAACAAAGCGGGGTAATTTAACGATGTAATGGGCCACATGTTTTGAACGAAAATTTAAGCTTACACAGTTTGCATAGGCGTATTTACTTGGAGTTGAGGAGGGGAGGCATCACTCGCCCTCTTTTCTCTCCTCCCAGCTATGAAAAGTAGGAAGGCAAAGAATGACAGCTAGTAATTTCATATTCGTATTGTCATTCATATTTTTATACAAACCACCCAATGTGGTTTCCATAAAACTAAATCGATTGAACTCGACCTCCTTCCCCAGAAAGAATATTGGAGAGCTCTGACAGTGGCGTATTTTTAATGCTTAAGCCCTTTGCTTTGTCAACCACATGTTTTGTTGAAGAAGTGAAAGTAGAGGCGTAGAACATTGTTCGTACTAATCATATGTACAGCGCCGAACTCGGATTGTAAATGTTTGCAAATGGAAGGCTCAGATGAAAGACAGGTTAAGGGTGGCCCCGAGAAAGCATTTTGGGATCTTTTCTGCTTATAATTGTCATTGACGAGTTCGCAGGCGATAGCAATTCTAAATTGATGATCCATGCGGGTCACACCAACAATTACCCTTTGTATCAAATTTAAATACAGGTTTAGTAACAAGAACTAATGAGGACCTAATTCGTACAATTGCTGTGAATCAAGACCGCTTAAAATTACCACACTGAAGCAAAGGATGTATTGTTTCAATGACAACTCGGACGACAAAAAAAACACAGCATATCCACGGAGTGAATGATGATGAGTGGGCGAAGCTGCGGAGGTTCATCGGTAAACCGTGAATCTTCCGTGAATTCTGCCCAGTACATCATCACCGACGTGAGATCGGGCGCGTTTATACTAAAGGTTCGATGAGTTATGACGACTTGCAGCTCACTTTAATTTTACATGTACGCTGTGAATTTTCATTGTTTAGAAAACCATTGCTTTAGAAAACATCTGGCGTCTTTCGTTAAGCAGCTGGCGTATTTTCTTTTTGCTTTAGAAACATCTGGCGTTCTTTCGTTTTGCTTTTACAAAACATCTGGCGTCTTTCGTTGGTTTATTTCATCAATCAACGGCGTTTTGAACAAAATTTTTATTGTTTAATCACGCACAGGAGAAATCTCACCAGGCACTACCTTGGAGGTAAACAATGGCTGCTAGGAATGAGAGACAGAAGAAGTCGGCTTTTAGCTAACACTTACACTTCTACTTCTACTAACGTTTCCTACTGGAAAGTGCCAATGGCTGCTAATGGGGAATGAGAGACAGAAGAATTCGGCTTTTAGTTAACGCGCACGCTGCGAATTTTTTATTGTTCAACAACGCACAGGAAAAATCTCCCACCGGCACCACCTTGGAGGTCAAAGCGTAAGACTGGTTACGCACTACGACTACTACTACGACTACGAGGGACGAACGGGTGCCGCCTTAAGGAGCTTCGCCCCTAAAAAGTACATGTGGACAGCGCTGACTCTCAAATGAAGGTTTATTGCATACGACATACGATAGCGGCGAACATAGCGTTGGCCGTCGATAAAACTGATCTGCAGCAAGGCGCGTCGGCTTTTATACATGCGGCATCGAACATTCGAGCCCTATTACTGGCCGCCGCGTTAGACCCAGAATGAGCTCAGTTCGCGTCTTCGCGCTCAAGCCTATAAGAAGATTCTGACATAATCTGGACGGTTCCCAGACATTAGGGCGCGGCTTGGGCAAGGCAGCAACTACGCGTGCAACGGACTAGTTCCACAAATATATAAAAAGAAGCGCGCGTGGCAGTATTATCAAAATGGCTAGGATAAGTCATGAAGTGGTTGAGGCGACAGTGGAAGACGCAGAGAGCAAAGAAAGAGCCAGCTGGTTGAATAACACGACGTAAATAAGGGAGCATTAAAGTTCAGTTTCACGAAATTATCGAAATAGCTAGGATGGTGTCATGGAGTGGGTGAGGCGACAGTGGAAGACGCAGGGACAAAAGAGTGAGAGTCAGCTGGTGGAATGTAATGACGTCAATGCGGGAGCATTAAAGTTCATTACCACGACATTATCGAAATAGCTAGGATGGAGTCATGGAGTGGGTGAGGCGACAGTGGAAGACGCAGGGACAAAAGAGCGAGAGCCAGCTGTGAATGTAATGACGTCAATACAGGAGCATTAAAGTTCAGTATCACGACATTATCGAAATAGCTAGGATGGAGTCCTGGAGTGGGTGAGGCGACAGTGGAAGACGCAGAGACAAGAGAGCGAGAGCCAGCTGGTGGAATGTAATGACGTCAATGCGGGAGCATTAAAGTTCATTACCACGACATTATCGAAATAGCTAGGATGGAGTCATGGAGTGGGTGAGGCGACAGTGGAAGACCCACCATGAAGCGCGCTCAGCAATGAACTTCCACGTGATATTACTGGATGCACAAAAGTTCTGTACCTGTACATCACGTAGAAGTCCACATGACAGCTTCAGTTCACAACTGGCTGCCTTAAACGTTAGAGCATTGTCAGAATAAATTACACCTGGCAAGCCACGACGTGAACTAAAACGACGAAAGGCCAATAAGAAAGAATTCACTGTCATGTCACTCGCAAGTTCTAAGTGAACTGCTCTCACTACAGCACAGGTAATCACCACAATGAATGTTTTCACAGAGCTGCTTTCCATTACAAAAACTGGGCCAACGAAGTCTACGCCCGTGACTTCAAATCAGGGTTGCCACTGACTTTCGAGTAAATGTCGCCAAACGCCGAGCAAAAAGTCGCCAGAAGTCGCCATTTTTTCACAAATTTCGCCAAAAAAGTCGCCATTCTAGATGTGTGTGGTATACCTAGTAATAAAAATTTCCACTGAGGAATAGCCCCGTAGAATACAGCAATATCCAAGACCCTGGAATTATATTGGTGTTTCTCATTGCCAGTCGTATCGCCCACTTCACCATGCGAGTGCATGGTGCAGCTTCTCAGACTAGCCGCAAGATGTGCGTGGTGGCACAAGGGTGAATGAATGAAACGCTCATGACATCCTTCCATCCCTGTCCGCCCGTTTAGAAGGTAAAAGTTTGGTAAACCTTGGGCGAAAACCATGAAAGCGTTGTTTGTAGACAGCTTTACGTACCCTTATATGAAATAAAAGGATTAAAGGTTTATTGAAGGTAACACGACAGAACTCTTACAGGAACCGATCATTAGTGAGTCTTACACCTTTTCAGTGTGAACTAATATGATACCGGCCGCCACCGACCCTTTCTTATAGTCACCCTATCTACACGCGTCAATACGATGCGTTATTAATGATGCGGTAGAAAATGTAAAACGTTATATAGCAATTGTTTTCATTGCACACACCCACCGAGAAAAGTAGAAAATGCCTCAATAAATATTTTTTTATTGCACGAATAGCCGCGTATCGGCCTCTCTTTGCTATTCCAAAACAGTCTTTACGAGCTGAATTGGGGGTACTGCAACAGTGAATAAGTAGCCAAGCTATTCAGAACAGTTGGAGCTTTCGCGGAACAAATGGTCGGAACACGCTGCCAACCCGTCGTCTAGCCCCTTCAGAAACGAAACTTTAGAGAAGCCTAAAGCACCTAAAGCCATAAACTTAAAGTCAAACACTGACCTCTTGCGGTTTGCAAGGCAGTACGCTGACTTACACTTTGCTAGAATGTCGCTGGGGAACGTTCGGTACCTCCTGCAACACGCGAGTTATAGGACGGACATACCGAATGACGCGTAATGTGCACATTCTACTCGTGGATCTAAAACCAAGAAAAATATAGAGAATGTTGCCGCTAATTTGTTGGGAAGACACTGAGCTTAGGATGCATAACTCTGCGGAGACCTAAGCCGAAAATCGCCAGAAATTCGCCATGTCGCCATTCATAATTTTAGGTCGCCACGGGCCTCTCAAATTCGCCAATTTGGCGAAAAGTAGCCACCATTGGCAACCCTGCTTCAAATGGGTGAGATTTCGAGACTCGGTCGATAGATAGCGGGGCTGTAGGAGCTGAAGCGGCTTTCAATCGAAACCTCGCACAAACACAGCACTGGCCAATCACCTTTTTAACACACTGGCGGCCGCGCACTATCGAAAACTTCGCACGCAGCTCGGTGAGTGTGACACCGACACCACTGTGCAGAAGACGTCGATGTTCGCTGTCTACAATGAGGTCCGTGCAACGATGATTTGCGGGTAACAAACAGCACGGGGCATCTCGCATTTTCTGAAACCTCTACGTTGTCTAGGCGTGTCTTGATCCTGATGATGCCCTTCTTATCTACGAAAGGGTGAAGGTCTCGTATGGCCGACGATTTGTCGAGAGCTTTGTTAGAGGTTAGGGCCACAACCCCCTTTCCAAAGCTTTGTGCTTGCAAAGTCCTGATCCACGTGTCTTCGCTTTCTACAATCTCCTGAGCCGACAGAGGACCTTCTCTTCTCGTAATATTACTTGCTCGGCAGTTTGAAGGAATCTCCTCAACCAAGCCGTGATTCGAAGGGCTGTCTTCCAGCGACTGTATTTAGTGACCTCGAATAGAGGTTCCAGCGTCCTGCTCTGGGGCATTAGAACCACGTTTTCTGTTGGGTTTCTTTCGTCCAGTAACATTTCAGGTGAGTTCTCGAAGTTCTTTTCTTGTCTCGATCGGCCAAGTTTCTTGTGGCGTAATGAGCCATTCGGGGCCAAGCCACCATAGCGAATTTGTGCAAAGGTTCTGGGCTGACACACCTCTTGTTAGGAAATCAGCTGGGTTGACTTTCCCGGCGCAGTGACCCCAACGACTAGGATCGGTGCGCTCTTGAATTTCCATCACTCAGTTGTACACAAAGGGTTTCCACTTAGTGGGTGAAGACCGAATCCAGCATAGGCAAATGTTCGAGTCGGTCCAGCAGAAGTATTCGTCGCATTTCGGTAGCGTCTCGCGTAGAAACGTTGCTATCCGCGCACCCAGGCAAGCTCCGACGAGTCCAAGGCGCGGTAATGTCAGCCTCTTGATAGGAGCGACCCGAGCTTTCGCGAGCAGCTGTTGGACATAGACGATTTTAAGTAGGCGACGACACCGTATGCCTGCGGACTTGCGTCAGAGAAAACATGAAGCTGGAAGTGAGCTTCGTCCGTGTTGATTTTGATCAGTGAGCTCCTCTTCAAAGTCTTTTGTCTTCAACCTCTGCCGTAAACTTCTTCCACTCATCTTCGAGAGCCTTCGGAAGTGACCCATCCCAATCTATTCCTTGCCCTTGCTTCCAAATATCTTGAAATAGGATCTTGGCTCTGATGCTGAATGGAGACAAAAATCCCAACGGGTCGAACATTCTCGACGTCGCTTGGAGCACCGTTCGCTTCGTGGGTTTTCCGTTCTTGACAATATCCAGAAGTGGTTCAAGGCTTACACGAAGTGTGTCTTCCTCCGTGTTCCAGTACAGTCCGAGTACCTTCGTTGGTGAATTCTGTATCGCTGACCCTCCGCTTTCCTGTAGTGTCTGTCGCAGCTTGTCCTCGTTGGTCGACCATTTCTGCATGTTCATTCCTGCTAATTTCATGATCTCGGTTGTTTGGTCGTACAAGTGGCAGATCTCCTCAGGCGTTGAAGCGCCGAGTACCAAATCATCCACATAGAAGCTTTCCTTGAGCTCAACAGCTGTTTCTTGGTATTTTATGTGGTTGAAGTGATACTGAAGCATAGCCGATAGGAGAAACGGACTCGACGTTGTTCCGAAAGGCACCCGAGTCATCCTGATCTCATCGAGTCGTGGGAGCGGTTGGTCCTTGGTCGGTACTTTCTCAAACCACACGAAGCGGAGCGCATCCCTGTCTTCTTCTTTGATAGATATCTGAAGGAAGGCCTTCTGTACATCCGCTGTAAGTCCGAATGCATACAAACGAAACCTTATTAGCATCTTTAGAAGGTCGGAGTTCAGGTTCGGCCCCTTTCCAAGTTCTTCGTTCAGACTGCATGACGCTGTTCCGTGCGACGATGCGTCGAAAACAACGCGCAGTCTTGTAGTCGTGGACGTCTCGTTAATTACTTCATGATGCGGCATGTAATAAACGTTTCCTCGCGATGCTTGTACGTCCGTGACCTTCTCCGCATGGCCATCCTTCTCATATTGCCTAATAGCTTTGTCATAGCCCTTAAAGTCTTCATCGTTTGCGGAAAGCCGTCGAACCAAAGAATACAGTCGTGAAAGCGCAACTTTGCGATTGTCTTTCATTTCTGGTCCCTCTGATTTCCATGGTAGTGACACTTCATAGCGACCGTCTTGAAACTTGATCGTTTCATTAAACTTCGTCAAAACCTCTTCTTGTTTGGTTGATGGTGTATCCACAATACCGATTGCTTCCATTTCCCAGAATATTTGTAACGGGAAGGACAGTGCTTCCTTGCCGTATGCGTCTACTCGTAAAACACATATGTGACTGCTCGTCTTCCGACTAACTTCTTCTGAGAACGCCAGGGGTCCTTGAAGAGTCCATCCGAAGTTCGTGTTGATCGCTACCAGAGATTGGTTTTCGGTGTCCGATTTCACCTCACTTGAATTCGGCATGAACTTCCACATCTGGTCGGAACCGATCAAGATACTCACTCCAGGTTCCCCTGCGACCCCAGGGAAAACCACTGCGTCTGCTGGTGGTTTGCCTTCCGCAACAATGGCGCGGAACAAGTTGTTACCTTGTGGCACTTCGATCATATCTTCGCAGATGAACGGCACGACGATCGCTTCTATCTCTACTGAGATATTCTCGTGCTGGCTGCGAAGTGCAATGCTCACTACCTTAGCCCGCTGAGCATGCTGTGATCGAGCCCGTCCGAATGTGCTAACCACTGAGTCCCTATCTCGTATGGGAGATAAATTAAGTTTCTTGTATACATCTTCCCTCAAAAACGTTCGTTGGCTGCCATTGTCCAAAATACCGCGGACGTAACAGCAATGAGTAGGAGTCGTCAACCAGGCACGGGACGTCTGGAGGAGAACCTCTGTGGCAAGTCGATGCTGAGTACTGTTCGTTGCAACGTGCATGGCGACATTCGGTGCCTTTCTCGATCCTACATAAGCTGAGCGCTTGGGAACGTCAGCGTTGCACATAGTGGAAGCATGACGACGCTTGCATGCTGTACACTGGATCCTGCGACGACAGTCCCGCACAAGATGTCCCTTCATGGTGCACTTAAAGCATCTACCTTCCTTCCTGAGCATACTGCGCTTGTCTTCGAGGCTAACATCACTGGTGCGTCGCTCAGTCTTATGGTCCTTCGCAGAACAAAAGAAGCACTTCATGAACGAATGCCGCTCAAGGCTGTTGCCAACGAATATTGTAGACGTCTGTCTGGATGCGCAGGACTGCTGCCAAGGACCAACAGTCTTAACACTAATGTACCACGTTCGGCTGTACCAGCTTTGGATACTCCATTTTCCCTGGAGGAACTGAGGGTTGCTATCATTGATTGTAACAAACGCTCTTCTCCAGGGCATGACGGAATTACTTATAAAGCTATCGCACACTTATCCCAAAACTCTCTTCTTCGGCTGCTGGAATTATACAATGATTCTTGGATAAATGCAGAAGTTCCTGCTGAATGGAAGCTGGCAAAAATAATCCCAGTCATGAAACCAGGCAAACGGCCAACGAGCTATGCCTCTTTCAGACCTATAGCTCTTTTAAGTTGCATCGGAAAACTCATGGAGAAAATGGTACACAAAAGACTAACATGGCTACTTGAAAGCAGGAAACTGTACCCCCAAGAAATGAATGGATTTAGGCAACACCGGTCAGCTATTGACAATGTGATAGCCTTCACCTCATCAATTGAAGAAGAACTTACCCAAGGACACATACCAATTGCCATTTTTCTGGACATCAAGGCAGCATTCGACTCTGTGGCCCACAGTGCAATCCTTGAAGCCCTGGTTGCCATCGGTCTTGGAGGAAGAGTATACGCATGGATTGCGAACTATTTGCAAGGGCGGCAACTGTTCATGAGCACTGCAGAAGGCCATACTGCATACTACGCTATAAAGAAGGGTGTACCACAGGGTGCGGTGCTTAGCCCTTTATTGTTCAACCTCGTTCTTATTCACCTCAAGAAACAGTTACCACGTGGTGTCCACATTGCAATGTATGCAGACGATATCTGCATATGGAGCGCATCACCTTCTCGCTATGTCACTCAGCAGAGGTTACAGAAAGCGCTGGCAAAACACCCTCTATTTGACACACAGAGGTCTGCACCTATCTCCGGAAAAGAGCGTCGTCATGGCCTTCTCCCGGAAGAGCATGAAAAAGTACCCACTAATAGTCAGTGGACGCGCTCTTCCTTATGTGCGATGCCAAAGGTTTCTTGGCGTAATCATTGACAGAAGCCTGTCTTGGTCACCACAGGTGAACAAACTTTGTGCAAGGATCTCTGCATTCTCACAAGTACTCCGCTACATGGCAGGAGCACAATGGGGTAGCGGCTGCCACTCGATGATACTTCTACACAAAGCTTACGTCGACGGTATTTTGCGCTACAGTCTGCCAGTACTACAGCGAATATCATTGACCAGCAAAAAGAAACTTGATGCCGCACGCAACAACTCTCTGCGGATATGCCTTGGCCTACCAAAAGGATCTTCGTGCGTCGGAACGGTAGCGGAAGCAAGGTACTTACCTCTTGACGTCCTCAGTAGACAAGAAGTCTTACGCATTCATCTCCGACACATCACCCAAAATGGAAAACACTTCCTTGGCCGCATTGCTAAAAGCTGCGCTAACTCAAGCTTTGGACAAGCAGTCCGAGAAATAAGTGCCCCCATTCCTGTAATGATGCGAGAGCTCATGCCCTTGAATTTTCCACCTTGGACACTGTCATCTATGCAAGTCTGTTCACACATCCCCGGTATCAACTCGAAAAAGAATATGCCACAAGCTGAGATTTTGCAAATCACCCTAGAATACATCGCCAAGAAATACTCCAGTTCGGCTCACATCTTTACCGACGGGTCTTGCTCTTCCCATAGTTCGTCAAGTGGTTTATACATATCTTCAACGGACCAATGTTTCTCTTACCGTCTTGAACGACTAACAACAAGCACGTCAGCCGAACTGTACGCGATAAAGGAAGCCATTCTTTACATCAAGCGGCAACCTCCTGGACGATGGGTCATTTTAACAGATTCGAAAGCAGCCCTACAGAGCATGAGCAACATCAACGCCACTCGTCAACAACATCCGGTGACCCGAGACATTGGTTACATCCACCACATGGCCACTGTGTCTGGTCACACTGTCATGTTCCAGTGGATTCCCGGACACTGCGGCATATACGGAAATGAAAAAGCGGATCTAGCTGCACGTAGAGGTATATGCTTAAGGAAAATTCGACGGACACACTTCACTAAGTCAGATGCATCAGCAATGGCAAAGAAGAACGCCCACCGAGAGAGGGATCAGTTATATCTTTCGCCTCAAGACCTCTTTCTCCGCTCCATAGACCCTGACTTAAAAACAAGACTTCCGCATCACCTTCCTCGTCACCTTGAGACACTCTATCATCGTCTTCGCCTCAACGCAGCATTCACCAATAGCTACATGTGCCGCCTTGGTTTGACCACTGACCCATACTGTGATAACTGTGGTGCTCTAGAAACAATAGAACATATTTTATTAGATTGCCAGGCATACAGAGAAGAAAGAACTTGTCTCGAAAGTAGTATATGCTCAACTTCCCAAGCACCGCTAGATCTCAGGAATATACTCGGACCTACGTCTTCTCCTTCTCAGCAACGTAAAATTTTAAAATTTCTGTTCCGATTCCTCGAGGACATTCACCGAATTGATAAACTGTAAATTAACTTACATCAGCATCATTACGTTGTGACATGTACATACCACGATCATATTATCTTCTTTTTTTTCTCCTTCTCCTTTTCTGCCCTCCTCCTCCTAGGGCCTTTCTGTCCTCACTCCCCTACCCTATACAGAGTAGCATGTAGGCGCCTTTAGGTACGCCGGCAGAATTCTCTGTTTTTCATTAAAGAGCTTTCTCTCTCTTTCTCTCTCAAAAGAAGCACGGTTCTGTTAGGACTTCTGCCTTATTGTGAAGAACCCTTGCCGCAGGAATCGATGTCATATTTAAGCGTGGAATTAGTTTAGGGCGTGGTTCGTTCAGCCTTGGTGTCCTAGTCTGAGCACACTTCTCTCTACATTCAATTTCTACCTGAAGAAATTTCAGCAGGCGCTCTAACTCCCGTTCAGCTGAACCCGCACCGCTGCGTGTGGCTACCGATGAGGAACTGGACTCGATGCTTTCGCTCTTGTAATAGTCTAGTAGACTATGGTAGTACTACCATATCTTGGGGTATCGCTTTCTGAAGTATTTCGCATAGCATTGAAGCGTAAGATGAAGCGCTCACCCCAAGGTTGGCGAGTCCTCTTCGGTTGAACTGAATGTCGTCGAATAACTTCCGTAAATCTGTAATGTTCGATGATGTCAGCGACCCAAGCATGCGTAGGTATTCCAAGAGTTTCTACTCGATAAACTGGGGTTGCCGAAGCGCTGCTTCAGTATTCCAAGGGCGTCGTTGTAACTTGATTCCGTCACTTGGATTCCGGCGACAGCTTTAGCAACAGCTCCGTCAAGCAGAGAAACCAGGTAATGGAAGCGGTCCGTGTCAGACAGCCTCGGGTTCTCGTGGACAGAATGCAGAAACATGTCCCAGAACGGCTTCCATTGGGTGATCGTTCCGTCGAAACGCAGATGTTCTAACTTCGGAAGCCTGGCTCCAAATTCACGTTGTGAGTGTCGTAATCGTTGAGGGTTCAGTCGGTCGGTTCCCGTCAGCTGCGGTCGGTGGCTCCGTTGTCGGAAGCGAAGAGGAAGTCTTGAGCATGTCAATATTGTGTTCGAGCAATGCCAACGTGCAGACAGCAGTTTCGTCGTATTCCATGACGGAATCATAATCTTATATTACTTGCTCGTCGGTCATGACTGCTTCCAATTCGGCCCGTTGAGCACGTTTAACTCCGACCTCGTCGCCTTCAACCGGCTTTGCAGGATACGAAGCGCAGAAAGTTCAAACTGCCCGGATTGAAGGATCTCTTTCACCTCATTCACGATCTTCGTTCTAAAAAGACAGGGCGTGCAAACACGGACACAAGAAAGAAGTCAGGACACCACAAGCCTCAGACATTTTCGCCTCCATCGAAAATGCTGCCGCCGCGGCCGGGATTCGATCCCGCGACCTTCGGGTCAGCAGTCGAGCGCCATAACCACTAGACCACCGTGGCGGGGCGTTCCTACTTTCTTTAGCCTGTGATATACGCGATGAATGTACGGTATACCTATGACACGTTTCTTCCTATCGCTTTCTGCAACTATACTCGGACTTAACACAATAGACTTCTTCAAATGTTCATCGATCGTGGCCACTGCATCACAAGGATACCCAACATGTAAAAGACGTGTAACCTGTGTGTTAAAGCTATCACTCATTTTGTGCTCACATGACTTGGTGAGGGCTGGCTTAAGGCAAGACATGGCGATGCCGTTTTTTACAACCTTCGAGTGCTTCGACGAAAAATTTAACAGCGGTTTCGAAGATCTAAGAGAATACTGCCAGCACACGTAGTTCTTCTGGAACGTTAAGGAAATGTCTAGATATTGTATTCCATTATTCTGAGGCACCTCTTTAGTAAAGCTCAGCCCTCCTCCATTTAATTCAAATTTTTCGCTCACGGAAGTTACCACCTTTTCAAGGTCCTCACCACTACAAAAAATCAAGTAATCGTCCACATAACGAAAAACCTTAATAACCGAATTACCTAAGGCGCCTTCCAAAAGATTGTCAATCTTGCTAAGCTATAAATCACTAAGAACCGGAGCAACTTTAGAACCAATATATATCCCTGATTTCTGCACATAAACGCCTTCCTTCGAACCTACCAGCGTCGACTTTAAATATGCATGCAAAGGATTTCTAGAAATGCCCCGGTAGAAACACCACATTTATCGGTGAAAACCGTCTGGTGCCCTTGTTCGTTAATACATTCATTAACACACTTTAACAAGTCCTCATGCGGCAAAGAATAATACAGGTCTTCAATATCCATACTAAAATCTTACAACAGCCGGGGTTCTCCTCTGAGAGGAACTGAACTAGCGCCTGAGAATTACGCATACGGAAATGGTCTGAAAAACTCAAAGAGGTTAAGCAGTTCTGCAAATAACTAGATACAGCGACTTGCCAGGTGCCTTGCTCTGAAACGATTGCTCGAAACGGCATCTCGTTCTTATGTGTTTTGGCTGAAAAAAAAAACAATTCTAAAGTAAGTGATTTAGCCTTCTTGACATTACAAGCTATTCTCTCAAGATTATGTCTTAACAAAAGGTCGACAGCACGTTGCCTAACTACCGATGGTAGCGCATGCGTGAGTGGTAGCGCATGCGTGAGCCAACCGTCGATTAACCTGCATAAAGATAAAATCAAATGCTTTAACAGTTATCTTCCACGTAGACCGCCACGCGTGCCGGATTGATAGGTTCGCCTGTTCGCATGGGCATGCGCAGATAAGTTTTCGTGCCTTCTTTCTTTTCAGCCGTTGTGCGTCTCTTCAGTTGTTAGTCGGCGTTTGTGGTGTCCTGACTTCTTTCTTGTGTCCGTGTTTGCACGCCCTGTCTTTTTTAGAAGGAATATGTACTTACCAACTAGCACAGCTCTCTGTTATTCTAACGATCTTCGTGCTTTGCGCTCGGCGAGCGGCCCGCTTGTTCTTGATCCGCTCCATGACGGCTCGATGCAGAGGTCTCTCCCAAAAGAAATCGCACGTTGCAAAGGCACTGGCTGGCTTCCCGGGTTTCGGCACCAAAAATACGATATGGGAAAAAGACACTTCTGTCGGGTTTATTGGCGCAGAGCGCTTAGCCGTCCCAACATGGCAACAGATCGTTCACAAGCCATCGTCTACATTCTTCTAGTCGCGCGCATCCTCTTTTTCGTCTTCATCCAAGCGCCGCGTGAACATGATTTCCAACAACGTCAATACGGGCGCATTAAAGTTCAGTATCACATTATCAAGACAGCTAGGATGGAGTCATGGAGTGGGTGAGGCGATAGTGGAAGACGTAGGTACAAAGGAGCGAGAGCCAGCTGGTTGAATGTAATGACGTCAATATGAGAGCATTAAAGTTCAGTATCACGACATTATCGAAATAACTAGGATGGAGTCATGGATTGGGTGAGGTGACAGTGGAAGACGCAGGGACAAAAGAGCGAGAGCCAGCTGGTTGAATGTAATGACGGTATCACGGCATTATCGAACTGGCTAGGATGAAGTCATGGAGTGGGTGAGGTGACAGTGGAAGACGCAGGGACAAAACAACGATAGCCAGCTGGTTGGAACGGGCTGTCCAGCTGGAACGATAGCCAGCTGGATAGCCAGCTGGGCGCCACTGAAAGCTGCGTAGCGGCGGCCGTTGAAACCGCAAGCGGGTCGCGTAGCAGACGCCTCCTTTCACTGCAAGCATGACAGAAGTGCGCACGTGCGATTTGCCGCTTGTGCGCGTCCCAAATAATTAGTTTTGCGGCGATAGTGTGCGCAAAGGAGCCGCACTTTATAATAGTGGACATGTGTCCGATGTCACAGCTGTGTGGGACGACATTGTCGGCAGTGAATACGTAGGCCAAACGGGGCGCTGCCTAAACGTACGCCTACGTGAGCATGAGTTGACACTTTCAGGTGCCGCTGTGACGTCGCATTTGGCATCCCATTGTAGATCATGTGGATGTGTGCCCCACATGCAGAAAACCAGTATCAAATATAGACATGCCGATCAACGCACGCGTGAAATAGCTGAAGCCTTTTTTATTAGATGCAACAAGTGCATAAGTCATCCATCAATCATTCTTCTAGATGAGGAATACAAGTATCTGTTAGACAAGACATGATTAATCTGTGTGTTGTTACACCCGTGCTTGGTCTTGGTGACTCATTGATCTGTATATATGTTCTTTCTTTTTCGAAAATAAATTTAGCTGCGAGTTCAGCGCTGTGTCCTTCTCCTCTTTCTGTCCGTGTTTAACCCGTTGCGCTGTCAATTATATTACGATGGACATTGTCACCATACGCGCCAAGTGTTTGCCACAGACAAGCGTCAACAAGCTTCCCTACGAAGTGGAGCTCATCGTAAGTACACCGCTTTCTTTATAACGTCCTGATCACTAATGCCTGCATGCGTTGACGCTTGAACCAACGTTTTTTTCTTTACACAGTAGCTCCGTTTACGTGCTTGTGTTTATATAGTAGATTTTGAGGGAGCGCTGTCTGTCGCACCGGCGCATGGATTTCACAGGTGCGGCCACGCGAAGGATCGGCGTTGGTGAAACTTTGAAACCAACACGATAAACTTGTGAAAAAATATCTCGGCAGCGTGCGCTAGTGGCGCGAGACTGAGTCACTGCGGAGCTGGTGGTCACCTATCATAGCAGCTTGGCTACGTTTTTGCTAGCTTTTGCAAGCTATTACCAAGTGTTGCAAAATGGAGTTAGGTTCTACGTGGTAACGTGGTAATACGCAGTTTTGGCGGGGACATGGCACTTGAGGAGATACGCTAATTACGTGATTCTTGCGAGAACGTTTCACGTGACTAGTTACGTGACCCCCCCCTCCCGTGCGCACGCCTATGGCCCCACTCATAACACAGCTTGTGTAAAGCGAATGAGCATTAGCGAGAGACATCAAGGGTGTTTCCTATTAGCATGAAGTCATGTTACGAGGCCTTCAAAAGGAGGTCGAATCGGTTGAATATCCTGTCAAAAGCCTTCAGTGCGCACAGGTGCCATGTTTTACAGCCGAGCTCACAGCGAACATTCTGCACAGATGATCGTATTCCAGTGCTATCAATCGGTAGAATGCAGCCGAGTTCGTGCAGCACACGTGTGATTCCACGGCGTTTTTTAAAGGAGCCGTCATCTGATTCTCTGGAATTGCGCTTCGCGCCAATCGTTTTTCAAGAGAGCCTAGGCATCGCGTCTTATCAGTATTAACAACCTCATGTGCATTGTCGCGTCTACAATGCAGGCGAGGAGACCAAGTGTAAACGTAGTGGCGTTCGCTGAAGAGCGACATAAATGGAGAAATAAAAAGAAGGTAATCGTTCTAACACTGCCGTAAACAAAGCGCGATTGCTTACCTTCTGCGTCGGACAGCCGCAATCCACCACCGCCGCTCGCGCTCATGAAATAATACCGGAAACTTGTAAAAGTGCGTTCCTGGCGAGATTTTGTATGTGTTTGAGCAGCCGACAACTCAGCAGTTATTTTTCGACATCGCTGAAGCCAAAAAGAGTAGTTAAATTGATGAAATATACGGTGCATGACGGCGGCGACGGGGACGGACAAAAACAAGCCGAGACTGTCCATATAGGCGATGCGCAAAGCGCCGACGACGCCATCTGCCGCCACGGCTCGGAAGCGCTGACGGGTCCCGGCGAGCGGTGTTCCCGCGAGCGTCTACGCGAGTGCACGGATGGATGTGTTTTCATCGTGATTTAACGACTCTGTCGGGCCTCAGCGATGTCGAAAAATATTTGCTGCGTTGTCGGCTGATCAAACACACAGAAAAAATCGCCAGGAACGCACTTTTACAGGTTTCCGGTGCGATTTCATGAGCGAGAGCGACGGCGGCGGTTGATTGCGGCTGTACGACGTAGAAAGTAAGCAATAGCGCTTTGTTTACGGCAGTGTTAGAACGATTACCGCGTTTTTATTTCTCCATTTATGTCGTTACGTCTTCAGCGAACGCTACTACGTTTACACTTGGTCGCCTCGCCTGCATTGTAGACGCTACAATGCACATGAGATTGTTATTATTGATAAGACGCGATGACTAGGCTCTCTTGAAAAACGAATGGTGCGAAGCGCAATGCCAGAGAATGTGGGGCAGGTGACGGCTCCTTTACAAAAGTGCCGTGGAATCACACGTGTGCTGTACGAAATCGGCTGCATTCTACCCAGGGGCGTAGCCAGAAATTTTTTTCGGGGTGGGGTTCAACCATACTTTATGTATGTTTGTGAGTGCATTTGTATGTGTGCGTGTATATACGCAAGCAAAACTGAAAAATTTCGGGGGGGGAGGGGGTTGAACCCTCCAACCCACCACCTTGGCTACGCCCCTGCTTCTACCTAATGATGGCACTGGAATGCGATCACCGGTGCCTGCGTACGGCTCACAAAGGAGGTGGCTGAAGAGGATCCACTGAGAGGATCCCATGGCACGTCGGCGTGATAACGCAGACGCTGCGTGGCGGCACAAGCGGCGCTTCTGCTGCCCGACCGCGCTCGCCCGCTTCCTAAAAAAAAGAAAGAACATAAACAAGAAACAGCTCAATTCGCTTAAGAAAGGTCGAAATAATAAGAGAACGCCTGGTTTCATTTATAGACAACAAAATATATTTTTTTCAGCGAAATTACAGGGGGTCGACGGACATACACCGACGTTCTTATCTGAACACACCCAGCAAATACGTAGCCGAGTTGCTATGACAAGCTAGGTGACCACCAGCTCCGCAGTGACTCAGTCCCACGCCACTAGCGCAAGCTGCGGAGATATTTTTTCACAAGTTTATCGTGCTGGTTTCAAAGTTTTACCAACGCTGACCCCTTGGCTGACCCTTCGCGTGGCCGCACCCGTGAAATCCATGCGCCGGTGCGACAGCGCTTCCTCAAAATCTACTATGTAAACACATGGCACGAAAACGAAGCTACAGTGTCGAGAAAAAAAAAAAAAACGTTGGTTCATCCGTCAGCGCATGCAGGCATTAGTGATCGGGACGTTATAAAGAAAGCGGTATACTTACGATGAGCTCCACTTCGTAGGGAAGCTTGTCGACGCTTGTCTGTGGCAAACACTTGGCGCGTATGGTGACATTGTCGTCCAACAGAGCTGTGACATCGGACACATGTCCACTATGATAAAGTTCGGCACCTTTGCGCACACTATCGCCGCAAAAGTAATTATTTGGGACGCGCACAAGCGGCAAATCGCACGCGCGCACTTCCGTCATGCTTGCAGTGAAAGGAGGCGTCTGCTACGCGACCCGCCAGCGGTTCCAACGGCGGCCGCTACGCGGCTTTCAGTGGCGCCCCTAGAGGCGCTGCGCATCGCGTATAGGCTAATTGCTATCGCAATAAAACACATCCATCCGTGCACTCGCGTACACGCTCGCGGGAACACTGCTCGCCCAAACCCGCCCACACTTCTGAGCCGTGGCGGTAGATGGCGTCATCGGCGTTTTGCGCATCGCCTATTATAGAAATGGATATGATGAAGTCATGGAGCGGGTGAGGCCACAGTGGAAGAGGCGGGGACAATAGAACGAGAACCAGCGGTTCTCGTTCCCTTACTGACGTCATTATATTCAACCAGCGGGTTGAATATAATGACGTCAATAAGAGGCGTGAATGTTCAGTATCACGACATTATCAAAATGGCTAGGATGGAGTCATGGAGTAGGTGATGCGACAGTGGAAGACGCAGGGAGATAAGAGCGAGAGCTAGCTGGTTAAATATAATGATGTCAATACGGGAGCGTTAAAGTTCAGTATCACGACAATATCAAAATGGCTAGTCAAGATGTACTTTTGGGCTAGTTGTTTCATATTCGCAGTAAAACAGTGCCGGCGAAAAAGAACAGACCAGACGAGGAGAAAGACACGTAACGCAAGGCGCTCGTAACACAAGCGCCTTGTGTTACGTGTCATTCTACTCGTCTGGTCTGTTCTTTTCGCCGGCGCTGTTTCATTGATGAATGGCTAGGTTGAAGTCATGGAGTGGGTGTGGCGACAGTGGAAGACGCAGGGAGAAAAGAACGAGAACCAACTGGTTGTGTATGATGACGCTCGCTCACATGGAACTTCTCGGAAGAGTATAGCAGCTACGCACTTCGGCGTTTCGGTTTCGCAGGCGAAATTGTTCGGATTTCATCACACCGCAAGAACTTTTTGGAAGAACGCTTTTTGGAAGTCTTAGAGCGCCAGCGGGCTCTTCGCAGGTAGAGCTTCAATTCTCCCATTGGACCCGAGCGCCTATCCCTTTTGATTAAAGTGTTACAACAATTTAGTTTTTATTATTACTGCTACAATTGATGTTCACAGTCGTCATTAGATGCCCGCCTCCACCGAAATGGTAGAAAATGTTATTAACGCAGCGAGGGAATACCACATTTCGTTTAATTTTGATTTTTTTCGCACACGTCTTGAAACGTGATGTATAAGATCGCCTTAATAAACAAGTTAACTCCATACAACCGACCCGGACTTGATTGATAAATACATTACAATGACGGAATCATGCAACGTAACTCTTATTCTGCCAAGGAACAGAAAGTGAAACTAAACATGACGCTTTTAATATGCAGGAGGGCTAACTTATGACGGACCACGCGTTAGAGCTTGACGAACACTCGAGTTGGCGCCACGTCGCGAGAGCGTCTTGATGGCACCTGTGTCAGCGGCCTTCAGAGGCCTTCTCTTCAATCGGCCTTCAGCATCTGTTGCTATCAGTCCTTCCCCAACCCGCGCCCTTTGCGACACGTTCAAGTGGTTACCAGCAGAAGTCTCCGTTCTCTTGGTGCTGACCACAACGTGGGCAGTGTTCTTCAAGCTGCCCGTTGGGCTTGAAGAGGCATCTGCCGCGTAGGCGGTCCACGTAGCATTGTTCCTCGCAAGAACGCGTCGCCTTGTCCTATTCGTGAGGCTTCCACCAGACGCCAGCGACACCTCGCCTGAGATTGCCTCAGTGCTGCTTTCGACGGCATTCGTCCGCAGAGTCGTTCCACGGTGCCCTGCCTCGCCAGCAGATGACGCGTTGGTCGGGTGCCTTCCGTGCGGCTTGACCACTGACTTGACTGCGTTAGACGCGCGCCTTTTTTCTCCTGTGGCGTGTCGAGTGGACGCCGCCGCGCGTTTCTTCGTCTCGCTCACTTGATCCCGGTTGGACTGCTTCTCCTCGTGGGCCATTCTAACGCGGGAACGTCGCCTGGTTGATTTTCGATGCACTCGCTGGCTGGCCACGACGGCCGCCTTCAGGGGGTTGTCCTGCAACGAGAGAATCGCGCGTTGTCACCAAGCGGGTACTCTACTGTGATACAGTAGTGCAATAGAGAAAACTCTGCCCAGAAGCCATCGGCGATGGTAGTGAATATAAGCCGCACTAACGGGCATACTTGCGAATTCAAACAAGACAGAAGATGGAGTCTTTATTTGCGCACTTGTTATCTATTTCGAGGTCAGGAGATAATGAGCAAAGCGCACATACAAATGGTACCTTGACGTAAATAGGCCTGCTTGCCGAAATGTTGGCTGCAGCGACACTCCCTGCTCAACAATTTTCTTTCATATGTGTATGGCATTCTGTGCTAGTACTATCGACCGTTGTTTCTTGGCCGTCATTATATTGCACAGTGGGTGGCGCCAACACCAAGATGCAAACCTTCTGGCGCGTTTGAAAGATCCACGTCTGCCTGGCGGGTGTACGTGCGGCTAAAGCTGCAGTCGGTTTCTTTACAGCGAATATGTATATAGCCAAGGTTCCGTGTGTTCCTCGTGTCCGCCAAGAAAAACATTTGCGCTCCGATCACGTGCATGGCTGGTTTCTTCTAACTCCTCGATGTGGCTGGCGGTGGTCGTCCACGTTGGAGCACCATAATGTAAACGAAACCAGACGCTGCCGAGCGGCACATTCAATTTGGCTACTGCAGTTGATATTGCCACCCTTGTTTATTGTCTTATTTTCATGTATTCTGGTTTCACCCACAAAAATTTATCATTGCTCAGCGTAGGCTGCGCTGCAATATTTGGGAAGCTGCGCGATTGTTTGTGATCATTCTGTTAAGATTACGCACAGGATGTGAACTGTCAAGTTTCATTCTAAAAAGACGGGCCGTGCGAACACGAACACAAGACGTTTAGAAGAAGACTCTGTAAAGTTTATTCGAGAGCATTTGCGAGCATCAGCGATCACGCCAGAACCTTCGATACCGCATGTATAAATGTGGACGCGCCTTACCAGAGATGCGATCACCGACGGCCGACGCTCTGTTCGCCACTATCAGTGCACAGCGTGTATTGCTCGTACTCGACATTTCATTTTTCAGGCGACAAGTTCGCCCAAATAAAAAGTCCCGTATTTCCGAGTTCTGCTTGAGCCTTCTTCACCGTCACGGCTACGTGACATCTGGTGGAGATGCTGCTTTGTTCATGATCCGGATGGCCCCGCGAAGCGCCGCCCTAAGCTTAAGCTGCGAAGAAGGCGACGCTGAAGACAACCACGATCGTCAAACTAGCCGCAGGCAGAAGGTACTACAGCTGGAGTACGGGCTCCTTCCCGAAAACACCAGGCAGCCCAAGGCCGTCACATCGACCGCAGAGACAATGACAGCCCCTCTGCATCTCAGCATCTCAGGGAGCCACCGGCTTTCCGTGGATCATCATTTGAAGACCCGAGGAGCTGGCTGGAGACGTACGACCGAGTCGCCACCTTGAACCACTGGGACTATGAAGAGAAGTTGCGCCACGTCTACTTCTACTTAGAAGACGCTGCGAGGACGTAGTTTGAAAACGGAGAATCGACACATAAAACCTGGGATCTCTTTCGGACGACGTTCCTTAATACCTTCTCGAGCTTCGTCCGCATGGAAATGACCGCTGCTTTGCTGGAGACATGAGTGCAGCTACCGGATGAAAACGTCACGATTTTAACGAAAGAATGGAAGCTTGAGCGAGTTGGTATGCGTTCATCTTTGTGGAACAGCGCTCACGAGACGACGACGAAGAAAGAAGGCACAGGACAGGCGCTGACTCGCAACTAAAGTGTATTAGGAAAGACACGCATATATATAGGTGATGTGCAACAACAAAACAACAACTAAAAAACACCAAAAGCGAAAAAGACCCAATAAAGTCTCAGGCAAGTAAAAGCAAACAAAGCAGGTATCATACTCTGCAGGTGCTGCAAAGGTATGAAAATTCTGAGTCACTCAGCGAAATCGATGGCATGCTAACACACATATCTCCTTTTCTTCTAATGTGGAACGCCTCGATCACTTCCCTTGCTACCTGTTCTTTATGATGCGATAAAATCATTGTGTCACAGAAGAAGGGTGCGCAGCCGCATTCGTGGCAATGAGCGGCGAGAGAAAATGGCTTTGTTTCTGTCAATGATCGTTCGTGTTCACGAAGACGAACGTTAACGCATCTTCTGCTTTGGCCAATGTAAGTTTTTCCGCATGATAACGGTATTTGGTACACTATGGCCTCCTTGCAATCTGTATAGTGGTAGGTGTGTGGTTAATTGCACAGTTGCCAGGAACACTTTCCCTGTCGTTCCTCTGCCTGTCAATGCTTTGCTGTACCTTTGCGCAAATGGACACCAGCTTATGAGGAGATGAGAAAACTACGTCAACGCCATATCTTTTGGCCACGTTTTTTAAACCGTGTGCCACTCGGTGAGTGTACGGTATCACCGTGTACTTTCTTGCTCTGGCGGTCCGCTCATCATTCCCAGGCTGCGTTCCATTTGTTTTTTGGTGTTTGCGCATCTTCTCGCACGCTTGCGCAATTACGTGTTCCGGAAAACCCGCTTGCCTAAGTCTAACTACCTGTTCATCAAAGCTTAGTTGCAATCTATGCTGGCAGGACTTCTGCAATGCAGCACGAACACAAGAAAAGGCTAAACCGTGCTTTATTATTTTTGAATGATTTGAAGTGAAGTTAAGAAGTGGCTTCAGTGAGCGAGGATGGTAGCGCCAACAAACATGAGTGGGTAAAAATTCTAACTGCAGGTCTAGGAACTGGAGGGCTCCGTCCTTCATCATCTCAACCGTGAAGTTCAAGCCACTGCCGTTCTCGCGGAACACCTTCAAGATATTGACTGAATATCGACAATAATCACCAGCTTCGAACAGCACTAAATAATCATCAACATAGCGGAAAATATGTTGTGCCATTCCATCTAAACTTTGTGCCAGCTTCCTGTCCACAAAGCTCAGAAATATTTCACACAGAATGGGCGCCACTCTAGAACCAATACAAATTCCCATTCTGTGTGAAATATTTCTGGGCTTTGTGGACAGGAAGCTGGCACAAAGTTTAGATGGAATGGCACAACATATTTTCCGCTATGTTGATGATTATTTAGTGCTGTTCGAAGCTGGTGATTATTGTCGATATTCAGTCAATATCTTGAAGGTGTTCCGCGAGAACGGCAGTGGCTTGAACTTCACGGTTGAGATGATGAAGGACGGAGCCCTCCAGTTCCTAGACCTGCAGTTAGAATTTTTACCCACTCATGTTTGTTGGCGCTACCATCCTCGCTCACTGAAGCCACTTCTTAACTTCACTTCAAATCATTCAAAAATAATAAAGCACGGTTTAGCCTTTTCTTGTGTTCGTGCTGCATTGCAGAAGTCCTGCCAGCATAGATTGCAACTAAGCTTTGATGAACAGGTAGTTAGACTTAGGCAAGCGGGTTTTCCGGAACACGTAATTGCGCAAGCGTGCGAGAAGATGCGCAAACACCTAAAAACAAATGGAACGCAGCCTGGGAATGGTGAGCGGACCGCCAGAGCAAGAAAGTACACGGTGATACCGTACACTCACCGAGTGGCACACGGTTTAAAAAACGCGGCCAAAAGATATGGCGTTGACGTAGTTTTCTCATCTCCTCATAAGCTGGTGTCCATTTGCGCAAAGGTACAGCAAAGAATTGACAGGCAGAGGAACGACAGGGAAAGTGTTCCTGGCAACTGTGCAATTAACCACACACCTACCACTATACAGATTGCAAGGAGGCCATAGTGTACCAAATACCGTTATCATGCGGAAAAACTTACATTGGCCAAAGCAGAAGATGCGTTAACGTTCGTCTTCGTGAACACGAACGATCATTGACAGAAACAAAGCCATTTTCTCTCGCCGCTCATTGCCACGAATGCGGCTGCGCACCCTTCTTCTGTGACACAATGATTTTATCGCATCATAAAGAACAGGTAGCAAGGGAAGTGATCGAGGCGTTCCACATTAGAAGAAAAGGAGATATGTGTGTTAGCATGCCATCGATTTCGCTGAGTGACTCAGAATTTTCATACCTTTGCAGCACCTGCAGAGTATGATACCTGCTTTGTTTGCTTTTACTTGCCTGAGACTTGTATTGGGTCTTTTTCGCTTTTGGTGTTTTTTAGTTGTTGTTTTGTTGTTGCACATCACCTATATATATGCGTGTCTTTCCTAATACACTTTAGTTGCGAGTCAGCGCCTGTCCTGTGCCTTCTTTCTTCGTCGTCGTCTCGTGAGCGCTGTTCCACAAAGATTAACGAAAGAGACGACGCGACTTTTCCACGTGGCCTACGCTGCAATGCCCGATGAGAAAAAAGTTCGCTTCCTTATGCGGGGGATGAAACAAGAACTTTTTGCAGGATTGATACGCAGCCAACCGCAGACAGTCACCGAATTCCTCACGGAGGCTACAAGTGAAACATCACTCGGGATGCGGATGAAGCAATACAACCGTTCAGCTCTGTCTACACGCTACGCCGAAGCACACTCGCTAGGCACCGACGACCTACGGGAAACCATCAGAGCGATCGGCGCAGCCTCAAGCGCATTCGATCACCGACATGGTCCGCGAGGAAGTCCGGCAATTGCGTGAAAATCCCGAAGCACGCCAGCCTCAGCCGAAAGCGATGAGCTACGCCATTGCCGCACGCCACGCCGTTCACCACGCCGCGCCGCGTCAGGACTACACGCCGCTGTAATTCCGTAGAGAGCCCCCGACGCCACCTCGCCCACCTGTGGTCCAGAGCTACCAATGTATCCATGATATCCATGTATATCAGACCAGCTCACGACAACTGGGACACGATATTGCCATTTGTGACGTTTGCTCACAATACCGCCGTCCAACGCACTACTGGGTATTCACCGTTCTACCTCGTTTATGGCCGTTCGGCGACATTCACCATTGACGCTTCATTCTTACGCACTCCAAGTAACAATTCGACAACCCTAACCGAGCAGTTCGTTTCGAGGCTTGAAAAATGTCGGCAACTTGCTCGGCTCAGTACAGAAGCCGGTCAACACGATCGCAAACTGCGGTACGACAACTCCCATTGTGACGTCTCTTTCCGTCCTGGCGACGAAGTGCTCCTTTGCACGCCTACTCGTGTTCCCGGATTGTGTGAAAAGTTCCAGTCGCGATTCATTGGACCCTACATAATTAATGAACAAACGTCCCCTGTAAACTATCGTGTCACCCCAGTTGAGGTTTCTTCCGACCGTCGCTGCCGTGGTTCAGAGATAGTCCACGTTTCCCGTCTGAAGCCCTTCGTTCGACGTCTCTACCCAGTCTAAGTCGCGGCCAGGCTCGCCGCTTCGGCGCACGAGGAAATTAGTGTGAGCATTATTCATACTCTTCATCTTCTCACCTGTAAATACTCGTCATCACCGCTTGGGTCTGAGCAGCAGTGCTGAGGCTCGAGGGTCAATAAAGAAGAGTCTTGCGGCCTGAACGTTGTCTCACAATATATATATATATATATATATATATATATATATATATATATATATATATATATATATATATATATATATGTATGTGCGGTCTTCGAATAAATTTTTGTTTCAAGATGCGCTGCGTCCTTGTCCTCTCCATCGTCTTTGGTCTAGTGTTTGCGCTCAATACCATAATGAACGGATTAATAGGCATCGAATAATGCCTGGGTATGCGACGATAAATTTTCTTGCCTACTTTCTTTTCCGCCGCTGTGCACCACGTTGCAATCGGCCGCTGCAGGCGCCGGAGACTCGGGAGGAAGGGACTGGATGAAGGGAAACTTAGTGGGTTACATAACGAAAATCTCGTGTCGAGTGAGGGGCTCATAATAAAGAGTCTCTTTTCCCCAGATCCCTAGACGGGAAAATTGCTCCAAGTCGGGACAGTCCAATCAAGGGTGCCGCCAACAATCGCGCAGGTCAACGTCCCCGACGAGGGCGTAGCCACCGTACTCTCCCTTTGTGGTACCAAGGGGTTCATTTCTTGACACGTGAAGGCCGCGGGCTGTTGGGACACACACACGCCGACATCAGGCGCTTCAAAAGTTCCGCCGCCCTGAAATAGCTAACCGCTCACTTAGCGGAAACGGGTCGTCGTCTGCGCTGACGCCGTTGTCTCCTCAAGGGATGATGTCGCGACCGGAAACAAGAACAAAACAAGAACTGCAATGAAAAATTTTCGTATCAGAACCCCTTTAGCGTCTTTGAAAATGCATTACTGTCCTCGTACCAGGCACCAATGTCATCCTCCAGGCTGAAGCACACGATGTTCAGTCTAAATTGATTAAAAGCCCATTAAAACCATGTGACATGCTTTACGTACTCTTCTGTATTTCTTTTGTTGTACAGTATTTGCGTGCCTGTAACATTATGTTGTACGATACTGCAATCGGCTTATCATAAATGTGTTTATTTTCTTCATGTTCTGTTCTCTATTTCCTTCTCTTGCTTTCAATGAATGTACTTAGAAAATACCTGCTTTGTTAATGCAATCTGTTCATGTAATTGCATAATTTTTTAGACCTCTACTAGCCAATGGCTATGTGTCTAACTAGTGTTGGGTATTTTCATGTACTAGTAGAAATTGAGATTAAAAATTGGTGCACCTACGCTGTATTGGTGCGACGACTAAGGAAACAGAGGAGACTTGTCTGCAACATCCAACCTGCCTCCCTCCTGCACTCGCCTCTGCGAAACTAGCGGAGGCATCACGTGGCCGCGACGTTGACGAAGGCAGCAGTCAGGGTGTTCAAGACTCAACTCTGAACAGCGAAGCTGCTTAGCAAATCGTTCCTTGTCCGGCGAGCATCATCATGATAAACGGGTATGTGCCACACAAATTGGGTAAATCCTACTACTCACCACTGGTACACTAAAAATGAAGGAGGCCCGACAAACGGATGCTGAGCGACGGTGGCGAGCCGAAGGCCCGAGTACGTACAACGTGAGAATAATAGGGAACGGGAAAGGCAACGGCGGCTGCGAGAAGACCCCGAAGCGATGGAAGGCCCACGCCAACGACGACGTGCGCCTATATCTATGAGAGGCGCGAACGCTTGGTTTTCAGCACGAGGTTCTATCTCTGCAGTTTGGACACCCGTGTCGTGTCTGTGAGTGTCAACGTAGAAAAAAACCTAGCATCACCTAGCTAAAGCCAAGCAACGGCCCAGAAGCAACCTAGAAAAAACCAAATTATAGTCCTCAGAATCCTCAAGTTTCGTTTTTTCGAGCCTCGCGCGGCTTAGTTCAAGCTTCGCAATTTTTTATTTGGGCGCACCTGTGCCCGCAAAATGAAAGGACAACGTGCAAGTGATTCACGCTGTGAACTGATAGCGGCGTGAACAGTCGTCGGCCGCCGAGAAATCTCTGCAGTTTGGACACCCGTGTCGTGTCTGTGCAGCAAGGCGCGTCGGCATTTATACATGAGGCATCGAACATTCGAGCCTTATCGCTGGTGCCCGCGTTAGTTCTAGAATAATCTCAACTGTTCGCGTTTGCGCGCTGCACCCTATAAGAAGATTCTAGAATAATCTGGAAGGTTCCCAGACGTTACGGCGCGGCTTGCGCAAGGCAGCGGCTACGCATGCAACGGACTAGTTACACAAAAATAACAAAAGAAGCGCGCGTGGCATTGTCCCCCTCTGAAACAGCATCGTCTCGATGCTCGTAACAGAACATAGAAGAGCAAAAAATAGCGTATACACAAATAAAGTAAAATGATAAAGCAAGAAGCATAGTGCTAAGGTTTGCTAACGCGTATAAAACTGCTTAAGGCGCACGACATGAGCGATTTCAGGTCGTGCGCGGCGCCGCTGAGGGTTTGTGATGCCGTCCGGGATGACCGCATAGTCAGAGCGCCGAGACGTCGAAGCACCTTGTATGGCCCGAAGTATCGCCGAAGAAGTTTTTCACTAAGTCCACGTCGGCGTATCGGCGTCCATACTCAAACACGGTCGCCGGGCTGGTATTCGGCGAAGCGTCGTGGAAGGTTGTGAGGGCGGATATCTGTCGTCTGATTCTTGATGCGTAGACGGGCGAGTTGTCGGGCTTCTTCGGCGCGCTGAAGGTAGACAGTCACGTCGAGGTTTTCTTCGTCGGTGACGTTGGGTGGTATCGAGCATCGTTACCGGGTTCCTTCCGTATACCAACTTGTATAGCGTCATCTGCGTCGTTCCTTGCACAGCCGTGTTGTATGCGAAGGGCACGTACGGAAGGATGACATCCCACGTCTTGTGTTCGACCTCAACGTACATGCCCAGCATGCCGGCGATGGTCTTAGACGCTCGGTGAGGCCATTGGTCTGTAGGTGGTAGGCGGCTTACCACCTACACAGTTAGGTCCGCAGTAGAGGCCGTACCTCTATCAGTAATAAGGACCTCCGCGGCGCCATGACGAAGCACGATGCTGTCAACGAAGAACTTGGCTACCTCAGCGACACTGCCTTTGGGCAGGGCGCTTGCCTCGGCGTAGCGGGTGAGGTAGTCGGTAGCTACGAAGATGCATTTGTTTCCGGAATACGACGTTGGGAACGGCCGTAATAAGTCCATCCCGATTTGCTGGAATGGCCAGCGTGGTGGCTCGATAGGCTGCAGAAGTTCGGCTGGCCTAGCCGGTGGCGTCTTCCGTCGCTGATTGTCTCGGCAAGTCTTTACGAGTGAGTGACGTCGGCAGTGAGCCGACGCCAGTAGTACTTCTATTCTCGCGAGCCTGCGGGAAAATCCAAGGTTTCCAGCCGTCGGGGCGTCATGCAAAGCTTCCAGAATCTCTGGACGTAATTCTGAAGGTACTACGAGGAGGTAGTTGGCCCAGAGTGGCGAGAAGTTATTTTTGAGGAGAACGCCGCTCGGCAAGAAAAATGACACCAGTCCTCGCTTGAATATCTTTGGAACGACGGTGGCCTTGTCCTCGAGGTATTCCACAAGGCCCTTGAGTTCCGGGTCGTCTCGCTGTCGTTCGGCGAAGTCATCAGCGCTTGAGGTTCTCAAGAAGTAGTCGACATCCGGGTCGTCCTGCGGCGGTGGGACAACAAGGGCACGAGACAGGTAGTCGGCATCAGAGTGCTTTCGTATGTAATGTCGAATTCCCGAATTTACAGACTCCACCGCGCCAGGAAACCTGAAGGGTCCTTCAAGTTAGGTAGCCAACACAAGGCGTGGTATTCACTCACAACTTTCATAGCCCTGCCGTAAAGATATGGGCGAAACTTTGATGTAGCCCAGATGATAGCAAGGTACTCCTTTTCTGCTGTGGAATAGTTGGCTTCCGCCTTAGATAGCGACCGGCTAGCGTAAGTGACAACCCTTTCTAGTCCGTCAGTCCACTGCACTAGGATGGCTCCGAGGCCTACGCTGCTTGCGTCGGTGTGGCTTTCCGTGTCGGCGTATTCGTCGAAGTGAAATAGTATCGGCGGCGTCTGCAGGCGTCGTTTCAATTCTCGAAATGCTTCGACGTGTGCCGTTCCCCACTTGAATTTCACGTCGGTTGTCGTGAAGGAATTAGCGGCTCGGTGATCCATGAAAATCCCTTGACTAAATGTCTCTAACAGTCGCACAAGCCGAGAAATGGGCATACGGCCTTCTTGTCGGTGGGCGGCGGGAAGGCAGCGATGGCAGCTGTTTTCCGTGGGTCGGGGTGAACTCCAGACATGCTAATCACGTGGCTCAAGAACAAGAGCTCCTCGTACGCGAAGCGGCACTTTTCCGGCTTCAGGGTGAGTCCGGAGGTCTTGACAGCTTGCAGGCGCCGGAGGTGCACGTCGAAGGTTGAGGTAAACACAACGACGTCGTCCAAGCACACGGGGCAAGTTTGCCACTTCAAGCCTGCCATTCTATATCCACAACGCGTTGGAAAGTTGCAGGCGCCGAGCAAAGTACCGATGTGCATGATCTTGAAGAGGCCGTCTGGCTCTTTTCTCTGTCTTCATCGCCGACTTCGATTTGCCAGTAGCCGGTCTTGAGGTTCATCGCGAAAAGTTCTTCGCGCTGTGGAGTCGATCCAGGGCGTCGTCTATACGTGGGAGAGGATACACGTCCTTCTTTGCGATTTTGTTCAGGCGACGATAATCGACGCAGAAACGTACGGTTCCGTCCTTCTTCACAAGCACCACAGGTGACGCCCATGGACTCTTGGATGGCTGGACGATTCTGTTTGAATTGGCCATCCCGAGAAGGAGCACCATAGGCAGCTACTCGCGTCGCTTGATTCGATTCCAACAATGTATTTGAGGCAAATAACAACTCCCCCGAATTGATGACGCCCGAACTAATAATAATAATAATAATAATAATAATAATAATAATAATAATAATAATAATAATAATAATAATAATAATAATAATAATAATAATAATAATAATAATAATAATAGTAATAATAATAATAATAATAATAATAATAATAACGTCCTTAAAGCATCCACCTCAGTCGACTCGAAGGCGAAAGCCATCTTCTTTTCTACTCAGTCGCTGTATCGAACATCCCGCGCCCCCTTCCGAAAGCTTTCTGCAAATAACGTGGTTTCGCAATGCATCCAGGATCGGAGGCATTGTAAGCTTTCTGCACATCACCTTGTTTTGCATTGCCTCCGGGACCAGCCCATTTTAAGGAAGCAATGATGACGTGATGACGTCACCATGTAACGTCATGACGTCATGATGATGACGTCGCAAATTCTGCTGATCTGTGACGTAACGTTGACGTCATATGGTGAGTTCATCACGTGATTTTTTTTTTTTTGCCTGACTCATGTTGACGCCGCCGACGGGGGACGTTGACGCAGGACGCCGGTCAATTTTACCGTTTGATGAGGCATCTAAAGCTTTCGGAGAACGGTGATTTGGGCAAGATGGTTGGTATTCATCTTGAAAACAGCGCCTACACACGAGGACGAAGACGAAGGAACAACGAGATCAGCGCCTGTCCCATTGCTCCTTCGTCTTCGTGTGTATGAGCTGTTTTCAAGATGGATCTAAGGCTTTCGCCTTAACAATAAATGAATAAATTGATGCTAGTAATTGCAGTCGTCAGCTCCGTGCCTGGTGGTTTCGAGTGACACTCCTCGGCCACGCGTATTGCAAGCGGTCTGAGGTCGGAATAGAGCAAGGCCCACCTCAATTGTCTCTTAATTTCTTTATTGTAGCGTAAAAGAAACTGTCTTGGAATATCGAATATATCACGATCATCATGGCCCCTGCAGGACCTCTCCCAAAGATCTCCACACAACCCTGTCCTGCGCGAGCCGATTCCATTTCGCGTCTCCTCATTTCTTCGTTGCTTCCTTTGCCGTGCTCGCCCGCCCGTGCATCATTAAAAAAGTTGCCAAACGTGGACTAACAGTAACTTTCCTTACTTAATTATAATGTAATGAAAGGACATGCCATTAGGCCGCAGCACACGGTGAGTTTGGTAATGTCCTAGTTAAGAATTATGAGGCAGGAAAAGGGCCTACTCGAAGTGCCCAGAAGGTGCTTTAACCATTGTTTTTTCTTTTTGCAAGAGTCTAAACAATGCTCATGCAGGTAACCTTTTTCGCGGGTGTTGCTTTGTACCCGTTGATAGTACACAAAAGTACGTATGCTGTATAAATAAGCTGCTGAGGAATGAAGCTCGGTGAAAAAGAAACGGCTCCTGTCGCCCGGGCGTGCGTGACATTAGGCTGAAGTGGAGCACGAAGGTAACACGCGCGTGAAGCGCATTTCTCAGTGCGAACAGTAAAACATCGCAACTGACGGGAACGCAGCATAGTTATGCGTGGTAGTACGTAGTACAACGTTAGTACAACGCAACCTAATGGGTTAGCGATATGCTGGGGTTGACGATATGAGAGACGCCGTAGTGGGGGACTTCGGAATAATTTCGACCACGTGGGCACACGGGTGTTCTTTACAGTTCGCGTCCATGGATAATTGAGCTTAGGAGCAGACATCCTATATGTGCTAAGCTATCACGGCGGGTAGCAATATTTTACTTTAAAAAATGAGAATGCGTAGCATTCGTAAGATATTACTTCTTGGAACATTCAGATTTTTCCGAATATTAGCCTCTTTAACCTCATATTCAGTTGTGGTCTAATATTCCAGAAAACTTATTTCTGCGTTTTTCGAATCGAATGTATACCTCGAATGGAGAAAACATTCTATTCGTATTCGAATCTCGGAGTGTTTGCGCGCCACTAGTGTTTAGTGATATCCCCGACTTCGGCTATTTCAAACGCACTCATTTCGCAGAAATTCCGGTGTCGGTGTCCGCATATTTGGTTGTGCGCGAAAAGTCAGCGCTGTCCGTGAGCGAAAATTCGATGTAGATACAAATGATGAAGTAATAAAAACTTTTGGTTCGAGTGAGACCGGGAATTCGAACCTGCGACCCATCGCTCCATGGCGCGATGCTTTTTGCCGCTCGGCCATCACGCATACATCCTCAAGTAAACTAACGGCGAGCTATTTATATACAACATTTAGCGGTGGGGGTACGCACATCTCGGAGGTTCTTCAGCGGCTTCATTTATCACCCGCGAGAAGAACAGCCCACGGCGCTCTGCTTTTAAACGGCATCGCCCCGCCGCGTGGCCGTATTTCGTCGCGCCGCATGCACGGATATTGGAGCCAGAGGGCGTCCGCTTTGGCTTTCCTTGGTTTAGTTCTCCACTGAGAATTAAAGTGAGGCTAGCGATTGGGAAGGCGATACGACAACGGTACTATTACGCGATCGCGTTCTACTCTTGAAGGCGAAGCTGAAGCTGCCTGCAAGCTCTTTTTTTTTACAGCACCGTTTCTCGCGTAGTATGCTATATTGCGTGAAATTGGGTAGCCTTTTTTAAAAGCATTCGTTTTTTTTGTCCACGTCGCACATTGGAGCAAACAATAAAACTGTGGTTGTACACGGTCTGTGAACCGAGTCGTGCTCACCTCCTGCTGGGCGAAGCGTCCGTACGCGTCCAGCCGGGGTGCGTCCTCGTCAGCCCTTCTTCCCGCTTTCTTTGACGTTGTGGGAACCGACGGTGGCGTAGAAGCAGCAGAGGCCGCGCTGTGCTCCGAGGGCCCGGAGGCGGCCTCGCTCGCGTTGTCCGTCTTGTTGGCGCCGCCGCCTTCGTCCAGCAGCATGAAGGCCGCCACCGCTCCCGCCGCGCACACACCCAGCACGCCCAGCAGGCAGAGGCAGAGGCCCAGGCCCGAGCCCCCGCCCGCCGCAGCCTTGCCCGTCTTGGTAGTGGACGCCGTGGACACGCTGGAGGACTGGGCGGTCGATTTGTCGTCGTCATCCGAGTCATCGTCGTCGTCCGACATGGCGCCGAAGGGGAAGACCGCCGATCAGACGAGAGCCACGGGACCGTCGGCTTTTCCTTGCGCACTGCCTGTCGATGGGAGAAAAAAAGAAACTGCGCGCGCGAAAAGAAACCGAAGTATGCGACGATGGCGGGCGCGCGGCACGAGAGTTCTTTGTCTTCTCGCTGGAATAAACAGCAGCGTTGCTTAGAGCTCCTCAGGAAGATGTTCCTCGAATGGTGGATCCCTGGCAGCCTAGCCCCGGGCACAATAACAGCCGTTGGGCAAATAAAGTTTATTCAACTCGACTCGACTC
Source organism: Rhipicephalus sanguineus (assembly GCF_013339695.2). Lineage (NCBI taxonomy): Eukaryota > Metazoa > Arthropoda > Arachnida > Ixodida > Ixodidae > Rhipicephalus > Rhipicephalus sanguineus. The sequence goes on from NC_051183.1 coordinate 154,677,991, forward strand.
AGGCGTGATGTCTCTCATGTAACTTGAAGCCCGGCTCATCTTAGAACCATGTCTTCGGATTTTACACTCTCCTCAAAAACAGAGTACACTTTTTGAAGAAAGCTTTAGGTACATAAAAATTCGATTAAGAAAGAGAAATGTAATATAAATCAAAGAAAAACTTGGAGGACGCTTGAACTTCGCCTTCGAGAGTAGAACGCGATAGCTTAATTCCGTCGCGTGCGCATCGCCTTCTCAATTCCTAGTCGGTTTCGGTTCTCGGTGCATACCTCAACCGTGCCGTAGGGAAACGAACGACTGTGCGCGTAACATTGGCCGTTTCAAGGTATTCTAGAATGCCTACTGCAAGTAAAGTTGTTCAGTGCCCACTACGCCCCAATTATTCCTTTTGCGAATAAGCGAAGGGCCCACTACGCGTCCGTAAGGAAACACGCGATCCTACGCAGCTGTTCACTTTGTTGATGCTTTTGCTGCTGCTAATGATTAAATTTGTCTGAGCACTTTGTAATGGGTGGGCCTTTAAAACACCCATTCGTTGCGCAATTCACACGTTTTGACGCCTGCCGCGATTCTACGCTCCTTCCACACAACATGCGTTAAGGAGACTCCTTCCACTACGTGACGTTCATATAGTGTTTCTTTCTGAAGCAGATTCAAGAAAGAGCATCACTCTGTGGTAGAACACCTGCTTGCCACGCAGAAGACCTAGGTTCGATTGTCACTCGAACGCGAATATATTTATTATTTATTTTATTTGCATTTTTCTCAATTTTTCGGTCACGTACAAAATGATTTTTCGCTCACATCTAACGACGCCGACACCGACGCCGACACCTGAATTTCTGCGAAACGAGCTCTTTAACACTATCGCGTTAAAGTTCGAAAGAAGGAACATGAGAAGGAGAGAGTGATCGCATCAATAAACTTGTGAAAACCTATGAGTTGAAATAGAGACACACCTATTTAACGGGAACAAAGAGAAACATTGGCGCACGGCCGCGTGTGAGATTCTTGGTTCGTCAACTATAAGATGAGTGCATTAACGCCCTCAAATCAGGTTGCGCGGTTCATGCTCCCTGAATATGAGAGCGACGTCGTCCTGGCTAAAGTCACCTTGGCCTCGAAGGCCTTCTAAAACGAAGAAATTTGGACGTTGAGGCTCGGAAAAGTCAGTGAGACATGCGGTATTATTGAACGACAGACATTACGTTTTGTACCATGGCGTGCTCAAATCTGTCGCGAACAACACCTTGTACGAAAAAATGCACCTAGTCTCATTTGCTCTAATATTTTTGACAGAAGCTCTCCTAAAGAAAATGTTACAGGATCACTGATGCATTCGCCTCAGACGACACGTAGGCCTTTGATGTAGCGCGAAACGACACACTGACACGAGGAGGCACATAAGGACACCATGGAGCTCTACTAGCAACAACATGTTTATTTTTAAAACCAGATCACTCATAAAGCACAATCGCCAGGCAGGCAGTTGAACGCGTGGGATCACTCAGAGATAATAAAGTTTACTCATCATCATCACCACTCAGAGACATGCGCGAAAAAACTCGCTCTACCTAAGCGAAATCACGACAAACATAACCCCGTACATCACCGCTCACGCAAGAAAACCAACTCCTTAGGCGACGATGCCCTAGTATCGCAAGGCTGGAATCTTCAGCGGAGCTCGTGTTCTACCTAGCTGTCTTGCTGGCATTGGCAAGCTTTTCCTGAGGGGCTAAGTTATTGCTAGTAGTACTAAGTATGCCTAGACTTGGCTAGAGATGTCACGTGACGACCTGCTATGTGATGTGATTTTAGTCACATGGCTAACTGTTACGTGGTTTATGGCGGGACATGCCACGTGACTAGCTATAACGCGATTTTGCGTGGTTTTAGTATTAACGTCTTGAAATGGGCTGTTTGGTACATACTACTTTTTGAACGAAGAAACAGCGCTAGAACAAGGACGAGGACGAGAGGAGACAAACACGGCGGTTCAAAAAGCAGTGGCTTTAGTAGTGTGACAAAAAGTTACGTGTGTTTTCAGTCACTTTAGTGCTACGCGGTATTGAGTCACGTGACTGGATGTTACGTGATTTCAGTCACGTGACTATACTCGGCGACAACTTATCTTGACAGCGGAGCGAAGACTACGGAGGCGGTGCTCCCGCGCATTCGTGTTACTACGCAAGTAGTACGGCAGCTTGCGGCTCGTTTCGGTTTTGCTCGCTGGCATCGTGAACGCGTTTAGAAAATTATATACTCTAAAAATGTGAATGGGAGAAACATTTCGATTGTTCAGTGTAGATTTTAATGTCATATTACGAGTACATTTTTCTTGGAGAACTGAACAGAGCGTTTGCGGCCGCACACATACCCTCTACGTCGTGGACGCCATGTATACTTTGGAAAATGGGCGCGCTGAAAAGGCGGTGCTGTATAAGAAATGGAAGTAAAGGAAGGCATTCTTGCGAAGTGAACAATAACTTTGTTTTACCTACGACTTCCCGCAACTGTTTAAGTTTCATAATAAATAAAGCAGTATTTATTTCAGCAAAGCAAATGAGGAAATTATCAGTGAACTTAATCCATATATGCCCAGTGTCCTAAATATAGGACGCTCCTTTGATGCACTCTAACATCGCTATTTCTTTAGCAGATGACTAGCGCCTCCTACAGCACATCAAGAAGGCCTCATTCTCAACGTGTGAAAGCCTGGACGTTGGTAGCTTTTCATGCTGCCATGTGCCGACCGCTTTCACCGGGCAAACGCGTGCTTTGTGTGAAAGACGTCATGGAGAGGAAGAAGTGCAATCTCGGTGTGCACGTGAAATGTTTCAAGGCTTACCACACCCGCACACACCACTCGCAATGCCCAGTGGCCTATCGTATATGACGGCTTGAAAAACAGTGTTGCGTTTACCTGGCAGTAAATAAAGAACTTGTGCTTTCTTTTGAGAGTAGAAGTATGCTTTTTCTGAAAAAAAAAAATAATTGTTTTGTCACTTTTTCTGAGTTTGAGACTATATGGGTTAAGCACTACTTTTTGGCGCGGTAGCAGCATGCCGGAGGGGATACAGCGCAAGAGAAAACGAGGACAAGAAAGGCGACGCACACAGAGCGCTGACTTACAACACTTTATTGGTAGAAAGGGAAGGATGAACATTTATACACTTCGCTGACATGCGCCACAACCGGGGCAAGTGACGATTTTTTTTTTGAACATTATACATAGAGCAACCATCACTGCGCACACGGGCGTATCACTCATGGTCTGTTTAGATATGATATTTCATGAGATGAAAGTGCTATCGAAGGAGAGCTGATGCAACTGCTATCGAACTTTCTGATGAAGTCTGCCTCGATGATTTCGCGTGTCAACTGCAAAGAATGCCTAGCCAGGACCTCGCTTTTTTCAAAGAAGGGCGCGCAGCCACAGTCACGACAATGAATGCCCAAGTGGCCCTGAACCGTGTTGTACACATTGTTGTGGTGCTCTCTTAGACGGTCGTTTAAGCACCTACCAGTCTGTCCCACGTATTTCTTCCCACAGGACAGAGGAATCACGTATACCACGCCAGTGGTACAGGGCACAAACTGCTTTTTATGCTTCACAGAACAGCCATTACGGCTGCCACTCGAAGCAAACTTGCAAAGCTTGGACAACTTCTCCGGTGTGGAAAACACTACCTTAACGCCAGCACGTTGCCCTACCCTCTTAAGTTTGTGGGACAGATCATGTATGTACGGAGGTACAGCAAGTTTTTTCTTTTCAACGTGCGCAACTGGTACACGGTCATTTTCACCACGTCTGATTTGTTTTAACAGCTTTTCCGCCACAGCCGAAACCAGAGCCTTCGTATACCCTGCAGATACCAAGCGGCTAACCTGGGCGTCAAAACTTTTTTGCATCGAATGCGGACACGACCTTCTAAGGGCATTGACGAGGCACACATTCGCTATTCCTCTTTTTACTAATTTTGAATGAGCGGAATGGAATGACAGAAGTGGTTTTCCGCTCCTCGGTTCAAAACACCAACATACATGTTCGCTAGAGAGGCACAGTTTGATATCCAAGAACCTTAAGTAACCATTTTCGGGTAATTCGTGCGTCAGCTTCAGCGGAAGTAGGTTCTGCCTAAACACATTTAAGACTTCTTCCGCAGTTTGTTCAAATGACTCTTTCGGACAATCAATGAAAATCAAGAAATCATCTACATATCTGCACACTTTTTCAACTACGGACACATCGAGGTTGGACAGAATATTGCGATCTTTTTGGGCAAGGTAGATATCGCTTAGGATAGGTGCCAGGCACGACCCGATGCAAACGCCACTTTTTTGTATGTACTGGCAACCTTCCCACGAGACAACCGTTGATTTAAGGTACATTGTCATCAAATTCATAAACCCGCTCACTGCGATCCCTGTGGCGTTCTGGAAAGCTGTTGGCCCGAAACTGTCAATAGCGTCTTCTACACATTTTAACATGTCGTCATGTGGCAGAGAATAATATAAATCCTTAACGTCTACAGAAAAAGCACTCAGGCCCTTGCTGTTTTGCTTTAAAAACCTGATTACAGCGTCCGAGTCTTTTACTAGAAAGGGGTCGTCAACCGTTAGTAGCTTAAGCTTGCTTTGCAAAAATATTGCGACAGATTTCTGCCAGGTCCCTCTTTCGGTTACGATTACTCGCAGCGGGCAGTCATCTTTGTGTGTTTTAGCTGTAAAAAGGAAATCTAAGCTAAGCTTTGTTGATATTTCGACAGACTTGGCTAACTTATCGAAGTTAGCCAAGTCTGTCTTTCTTCAAAGAGATACCATCGTCACGTCTGAATGCAGAGCTGATAGCCAGAGTGGCTTTGTCATTAAAGGTACCCGAACGTAAAACAGCAAAACCTCCTTCTTTGTCTGAAGGTAAAAGCACTAGAGATTGCGCCTTCAAGAAGGAGACTACAGACTTGGTCTGCACGGCACTGTGACGTGGTTTTTGACGGAACAACTGTATCCCCTCCGATGTCTAACCAACACGCCCAAGCTTCGATACTAAGTAGCAGCATGCGTTTCGGTTCTGTAGCTTCCACAGTGCTGTCAAGAAAAGTTCTCGCCGAGTGCAGGCATTACGTGATGCTTCGCATTAGTGGTGCCAAGCCTGAAGGGAGGGTGGAGCTGGGCGGCCTTACTTGTTTCTGTTTATTTTTTTATTTCATTCTCCCTCTCTTTCTCTCTGTTTATTTCCATTGTTTCTTTCTCTCTCCATGTATTTCTTTGTCTTTCTCGCTCTTTCTACTTCTGGTCCATCTGTCTTTTTTCCCTTTCTTTCTCTCTATTCCTCTGGTTCTCTCTGTGCTATGCTTTACTCTCCCCCTCCTTCCTTTCTCTCCTCCTCACCCTCACATCTCTCCTCCAGGATAAGTCACAAATGTTTCGCAATAAACAAATTCGTTTGCGTTTTTGTGCACCCAAATTTTTCAGCCCGAGATGGATTTTTCATGACACAGAGTTTCCCGAGCTTATCGAACACTGAGAAGACTGCCCTAATACTATCGCGAACCTTGTTGAGATTATGCCACAGCTGGTGAACATATGTAATTACGGCTGTGTGTCTCGTTTCTGCCGTTACACGTCAATGAGCGTTAGATTGGCTTGAAATTGCGCGATTTTTTTCAACTGTTTTTCTGCCGCAGACAATAAAAGATGGTCTGAATAGCCAGATTCCTTCGAGTGTGAAATCTGATTCTGGAAGCTATACTTCGTTAAGTGGACGTGGGACTTGTTCAGTGCATTGCGGATGGACGTCGTCGCGATACCTCTCTTGGTTAGCTTGGAATGAGTAGAACGAAATGGGAGTAAAGCTTTTTGAGCTGGTGGATTATAGCACCAGCATAGCCCAGAAGCGTAGCCAGAAATTTTTTCCGGGGGGGGGGGGGGGGTTCAACCATCCCTTTTTTATGCTCGTGCGTGCGTTTGTATGTGTGCGTGTATATATATACACATGCAAAATTGAAAAATTTCGGGGGGTGGGGGGGAGGTTCAACCCCCCGCGGCCGAGGACCACCGCTAAACACTTTCAGCACATTGGTATTCTCCCTTTCAAAATTTTCCCACGAGCTGTCAATAAAAGTAATAAAATCATCTACATACCGAAGAACTTTATGCTTGTTCCTTTGAAATGATATGCCACGCCTCTGTCAAGTTCCGCTTGAAAAAGATGGCTTAACAAAGGCGCAATGCATATACCCCACACTCAGTAGAAAACTTGACCACACCAAATCCATCAGTGCCGGTTTCAACATATAGTAGCAGCTGTGAATGGGGGAGGGAATGGGGGAGTCAGTGACATCAATAGAAAAGGCTTTGACCCCTTCATTTTCATGACTTTCCATGAAGTCTAAAACACTCCCGGAACACTTTACTCAGAACGGGTCTCGGACCTCGAGAAGATTAAGCTTGTTCAACTGGAATGTAGCCGGTTCCTTTTGCCAGGTACCTGTTTCCGAGTCACGTACTCGGAAAGGAATGTCAACTTTACATACGTCCACGCTCTTCTTAACTCTTTCGTTACCGCGATTGCAGAACATGGCTCGACGGTGACCCAAATGCGCTGAGCGAGAATTAAAAAAAAAAGGGCGGTCCCATTAACTAGTTGCGCTATCTATCACATTCTGTAAGCACTAATGTTTAGTTTCCAGCGCAGTTAGTTTTTTTCCAGATCGGCGGCGATTTTTAATAGCGACTCGAGGATAGCGGTTGGCTTGGCTCGTTCGCGAAAATGGCAGGCGACCCGGTAGCGATACCCTCTCGGAAATGTTGTTCCTTGGGCGATTTTGTTGCATCTGCAAACGAGTTTTCTACTGTTTCTAGCAGATGTGACTCTGAGGGTGAATTCAATTCATGGAAATATAGTTCGGATGAAAAAAAAACCGAAGAGCGAGCCCGGATCGTTGTGAGGCGTTGATCAGTACCGTACGTTACGCTTTCAGGCACATAGATTTTTCACTCCGATTGAAATGGCGTGATGATGTTGTCACTATTATATCCTTTATTTGTATAAATAAATTTGTACTTTCGACAGTATATGGTAAAGATTTGGTAACATCATCTTCAGCCAGTAGAAAGTAATGTTGAGCCCGAGAAGTGTACCCGGCCGTGTCCTCACAGTAGTGTTGTGCCGTGAAGCGATATGTGTCACAAGGCAAATCGGCGTTTTGGGCATCTTTTTCACAGCGAAAGAAATAAAAAAAAATTGTGTTAACAAACATGAGCGTGCGAGGTTGCAAATTCTGTAGAAGCAGTCTTATGTCAGGATGATGGTTCTTGGGAAGAACCATCATCGCGAACAGTTAAGATTATTCTAGAACTAACGAGGCCACCAGCGATAAGGCTCGAATGTTCGATGCCGCATGTATAAAGGCCGACACGCCTTACCGCAGAGCAAATTATCGACGGCTGACGCTCTGTTCGCCGCTATCAGTGTACAGTGTGTATTGCTGTAGGTTGACTTTCCGTTTCACGGCCGCAAGTTCGACCAAATAAAGAGTTTCATTTTGGACACGCCGACTGCATCCTTCGTCAGGGTCATGACGACGTGACAATATTGCCTCGTCCGTTTCTTATTATCACTTTTGCTGTATTCGGTTTTCGCCCAGAAAGACTGTCAGCAACGCTCAGCGCAAACCGCGCCTCATTGTTCGAGTCGCTTCGCGATTATTGCAGATCGTTTTGTTAAGATTGCGCGCAAGACGCGAACACTCGAGCTTATTCTAGAACTTGCGCGACAACCAGCGATAACGCTGGAATATTCGACGGCATATGTATAAATGCTGACGCGCTTCACCGCTTGTCAGTTTATCGATGGACGACGTCCTGTTCGCTACTATCAGTGTACAGTGTGTATTGCTGTAGTTCGAGTTCTCATTTCCCGGCCACAAGTTCGGCCAAATAAACAGTTTCATCTTGAAAACACCGACTGCTGTCTTCGACGACGTCACGACCACGTGACATCTGGTGGAGGTGCTGCTCGTTCATGTACCGGACGCCCACGTCGCGAAGAAGACACTGACACCGTCAGCGACAGTCGAGCCAGCCGCAGACTGAAAGGACTACCCCCCAATACGGACCCCTACCGGACAAGCCTAGAGCCACGGCGACGAAGACAACAATCACAATGACAGCCGCAGTGTCCCCTGCAGCGATAGTGATGCAGCCTCCCAGGGAGCCGCCGACATTCCGTGGTTCACCATGTGAAGACCCCGAGACCTGGCTGGAGACGTTTGAAAGGGCCTCGACATTTAACAACTGGAACTCCGACGACAACCTGCGCCACGTGTACTTTTACTTGGAAGACACAGCAAGGACCTGGTACGAGAATCGCGAGTCCGCACTCCGTACCTGGGACCTCTTAGGCGGCAATGTTTTGGCGACGTTCACGAGCGTTGTCCGAAAAGAAAGGGCCGCGGCCTTGTTGGAGACACGCGCGCAACACCCGAACGAAAACGTGGCCAGCTCACGGAAGAAATGAATCGACTGTTCCGCCACGCTGACCCCGACATGCTCGAGGAGAAGAAAGTCCGCTTCCTCATGCGAGGGGTCAAGCAAGAACTCTTCGCTGGACTAATGCGTAACCCACCCAAGACCGCCCAGGAAGCAACAGCGATCGAGAAGATGCTGGAAATGCGTACGAGACAGTACAACCACCGCCTTCCCACGACGACCTACGGGGACACTCACGCGCTGCAATCTGATGACCTGCGTGACACCATCAGAGCTATCGTGCGGGAGGAGCTGCGTAAATTGTTGCCCTCCTCCCAGCCTCAGGTGGGCCCGATCGCTGACGTCGTACGCCAGGAAATCCAGCAATTTGTGGGAGCACCTGAACCAGCGCAGCCTGAGCCACAAGCAATGAGCTACGCTGCTGCAGCCCGACGCAACGCCCCCGCTCCTCGTCCACATCAAGACGCCGCGCCACCACTGCAGTTCCGCCGCCAGACGCCGCCGCCGCCACCACCATCGTCGCCCTACCGTCCTCCTGTCACCCAGCGCTATGCCCCGCGCTATGCGCCACGGAAGACCGACGTTTGGCGCACCCCTGACAACCGCCCGCTCTGCTACCACTGCGGGGAAGCCGGCCGCACGTACCGCTGCTGCCAGTACCGACAGATTGGTCTACACGGATTCGCCGTCAACGCGCCGCGCCCGCAGCCAGGCGAACGGCCTCGCGACATCGACGACTACCTCACCCGAACACTGTGGCAAGAACGACGACCTTCGCGCTCGCCGTCTCCCGGCCACTACATGTCACCGCACCGCCGGCAGTACACTGGCCCAAACGGGTCTGGTCGCCTAGCGCGTATCCGGGAAACTAAGGGCAGCAACCGATAGAGGTGCGGTTGCTGTACGACGGAATGCCGAAGATCCTCCGCGGCCGCCGACGATGACAACGCGACGAAACCTGCAGAACACGACGCAAACCAGACAGACTCCTGACGACGAAACCTCGCGCACCGAAGATCTGACGACGCAACGTGGAAGCAGCGGAACAAACCGACGTAGCCGTGACCCTACTCCACGACCTAACTGCAACGCAAGACATCGAACAAGCGACCTCGACGTTCTCATCGACGGCCACAATATCACCGCCCTCGTCAACACTGGGGCCGACTATTCCGTCGTCAGTGGGCCATTCGCCGCCAAGCTGAAGAAAGTAAAGACCGCTTGGAGTGGATCCGAAATCCGGACAGCTGAAGGCCACCTGATAACGCCGGTTGGTGTCTGCACGGCGAGAGTCACCATCAATAACCGGACTTATCCTGCGAGCTTTGTAATCCTACAAAACTGCTCTAGGGACGTGGTACTTGGAATGGACTTCCTAAGCGACCACGGCGCCGTCATCGACCTGAGGTCTGAGTCGATAACACTAACCTCAGACAAAGCACTCCCGCCCCACGCGACGCCAGGGAACCATGCACTGAATGTGATAGAAGAGCAGGTGACCGTCCTGCCGCGCTCCAGCGTCATTATTTCCGTCGGCACCGAAAAACCTGCGAACCTTGAAGGCGTCATGGAGGGCGATCAGCACCTACACCTGAACCGTAAAATTTGCGTCGCAAGAGGTATAGCCGAGCTGCGTGACGGTAAAGCAAAGGTAGTGCTGACGCACTTCAGCCACGAATATAAGCACCTCAACATTGGTACGACGGTGGCCTACATCGACGAATGTGTGGCCGCCAGCAATGCTTTCGCCCTCTTCGATGCTGCCGAACCTGCTTCGACGAATCGAGGTCCCGAACCAGATTTCGACGTCAACCCGAGCCTTCCGAAGGTCAAGCAAGACCAGCTCAAAACCCTGCTCTTGCAATACAAGGACTGCTTTTCATCGTCCTCCAAACTTCGGCAGACACCGGTCGCAAGACATCGCATCATAACAGAAGAAAGTACCAATCCACTTTGTCAGAGTCCGTACAGAGTTTCGACGCGAGAACATGAGGCCATAAAAAAGCAACTCGACGAAATGCTACGCGACGACGTCATCCAGCCGCCCAAGATTCCGTGGGCGTCACGCGTGGTGTTAGTGGAGAAGGATGGGACCCTACGTTTCTGTGTCGATTATCGTCGTGTTGAACAAAATCACGAAAAAGGGCGTGTACCCTCTCCCACGTATAGACGACGCCCTAGATCGACTCCACAACGCGAATCACTTTTCTTCGATGGACCTCAAGGCAGGTTACTGGCAAATCGAAGTCGACGAGAGAGACCGAGAAAAGACTGCCTTCTTAACGCCGGACGGCCTGTTCAAGTTCAAGGTCATGCCCTTCGGTCGCTTCTCGGCACCTGGAACTTCCCAACGAGTCATGGATACAGTATCAGCTGGTTTGAAGTGACAAACTTGCCTTGTTTACATGGACGACGTCGTTGTGTTTTCCTCGAACTTCGATGAACACCTCCAGTGCCTTGAATCCATACTTCAAGCAACCAAGAACTCCGGGCTCACCCTGAAGCCAGAAAAGTGCCGCTTCGCGTACGAGGAGCTCGTTTTTGGGTCACGTGATCAGCAAGACTGGAGTGCGCCCAGACCCGCAGAAAGCTGCGATCGCCGCTTTCCCGCCACCCACCGACAAGGAGGCCGTGCGCCGATTTCTCGGCTTGTGCGCCTATTACAGACGCTTTGTCAAAGACTTTTCATGGATCGCCGAGCCACTAACGCAGCTCACGAAGACCGACGTCCAATTCAGGTGGCAAACAGCGCAAGTCGAAGCATTTCATGAACTGAAACGACGCCTGCAGACGCCTCCGATACTCGTGCATTTCGACGAATACGCCGATGCGGAGATTCACACGGGTGCAAGCAGCGTAGGACTCGGCGCCGTCCTTGTGCAGCGCATGGACGGACTGGAAAGGGTTATCAGTTATGCCAGCTGGCCGCTGTCTAAGGCAGAGGCCAACTACAACTATTCCACAACAGAGAAGTACTTTCTTTGCCATCATCTGGGCTACGTCAAAGTTTCGCCCCTACCTCTACGTCAGGCCCTTCAAAATTGTGAGCGACCATCACGCCTTGTGTTGGCTGGCTAACTTGAAGGACCCTTCAGGTCGCCTGGCACGGTGGAGCCTAAGACTTCAAGAATTCGACATAACCGTCGTTTACAAGTCCGGAAGAAAACACTCCGACGCTGACTGCCTGTATCGCGCCCCCGTCGACCCACCGCCGTAGGACGACCAGGAGGATGACTGTTTCTTGGGCACCATAAGTGCCGACGACTTCACCGAACGACAGCGAGCGGACCCATGACTCAGGGGCCTTGTGGAATACATCTAGGACCGCCGTTGTTCCGAAGGTATTCAAGCGAGGACTGGCGTAGTTTTTCTTGCGAAATAGCGTTCTCCTGAAGAAGAACTTCTCGCGACTTCGAGCCAACTACCTTCTCGTGGTGTCCTCAGCATTACGACCAGAAGTCCTCCAGGCCCTACACGGCGATCCGACGGCTGGACACCTCGGTGTTTCCCGCACGCTCGCAAGAATAGACGATTTTCCGTAGCGGCTCACGGGCGCTGCCATGTTTGATCACGTGATCGTAACTGGCCTTCCCCCAGCCATTTGCCCCAGCCAACGCACTGGGCCGGCGAAGCGGCCCTGGCCGTACCGCACAAGCTGGTTGCAGCAGGGTGTAAGCAAGTCACATGCTTGCGTAGCAAAACATAGTTCTACGTGTAATCGCCTCAAAGTTGAAAACGTTGAGACGTTTGCGTTTGTTTGGTACGTAGCACGCCACAACAATGAGCTATATGTTTAATCTACTTCGTATTTGTGGTGCATGCCTTTAATTGTTGCATTAGCAACCGCCAGTAGCTGGTGTTACAAGCCAACATGGCAGCACCCATGCAGACGCGACAGCCCGCTTCGATCCGAACTCGGCCTTGCTACTTGCCCACTATCCTTACAGCTACAAATAAATGGCAAAATCGGCCATCGCTTTGTGTCAGCTCACGCTGGAGAAAAAGCGTCTGGTATGCTTTGTCTTTATTATTGCGATCAGCTGTGCTTATTTAGCCATGCCTGCTAAGCCTTGTCTCCGACAATATGAGAATGAATCTTGGAAACACTGCAAAATACCAACGAGTACATTGCTCTCGAAGCTTCAGGACGCAAATATAAAGCAAATAAATGCGTAGCTTTTGAACTTACGGGCCACACAGAGCAGGACGACGACGTGATAAATTAGAGGCGGAAGGAAACTGCATCCACAGGGGCCGCCATGTTTACTTTTCCGGCGCTGCCGTCTGCTCGCCTTTACTCGCGTGCGCGCAGACGCTATGGGAACGCCGAGCAGACGACGCGACGCGGATGGAGACATATTGAGCAGCGCTGCCAAATGCCACGGCAGGGAGATGGCCATGGAGACGGCCACGGTAGGGGGACGGCCACGGTGAGGTGGCGCCATCTAGTTTTAATTGAACAAACCAGCTGCGGAAAATCGTCTATACAGGAAAGGTACTATTGGCCGTGCCTTGCCGCCGACGTCGCTCGCTACGTAAGGACATGCAGAGACTGTCAGCGACGCAAGACATAGCCGACAACGCCAGAAGGCTTTCTTCAGCCAATCGAACCTCCTCGCCGACCATTACAGCTAATCGGGATGGACCTACTGGGGCCGTTCCCAACGTCGACTTCCGGAAATAAATGGATGGTTGTTGCTACTGACTACCTCACGCGCTACGCCGAAACAAAGGCTCTGCCCAATGGCAGTGCCGCCGAGCTAGCCAAGTTTTTTGTTGAGAAGATTGTCCTTCTCCATGGCGTCCCCAGAGGTACTTATCACCGATAGAGGTATGACCTTTACTGCTGACCTAACTCAGGCCATCCTGAGGTACAGCCAGACAAGCCACCGCCGGACCACCGCCGGACCACCGCCTACCACCCACAGACTAACGGCCGCACCGAGCGTCTAAACAAGACCATCGCCGACATGCTGGGTATGTACGTCGATGTCGAACACAAGACGTGGACCGTGTACCAACCCGGGGACCGTGTATGGGTATGGACGCCAATACGCCGAAGGGGACTTAGTGAGAAGCTTCTTCGACGATACTTCGGACCGTACAGGGTACTTCGACGCCTCGGCACACTCGACTTTGACGGCATTAAGAACTCTCAGTACCGCCGTGCGCGACCTGAAGTCGTCCATGTCGTGCGCCTCAAGCCATATTACGCGCGTTAGTGTATCTGAGGACTGTACTTTTACTTTATTATTGTACTTTCTTGCTTGTTCTTATTGTCTGTTGTACTTTCTTGCTTTATTGTTGTTATTTATTGTTGCATGCATTGCCCCCGCCCCCTCGTGTTCTGTTTGAAGCATTGGGACGATGCTTTTTCCGAGGGCGGGCATTGCCACGTGCGTTTCTTATTATCACTTTTGCTGTATTCGGTTTTCGCCCAGAAAGACTGTCAGCAACGCTCAGCGCAAACCGCGCCTCATTGTTCGAGTAGCTTCGCGATTATTGTAGATCGTTTGTTAAGATTGCGCGCAAGACGCGAACACTCGAGCTTATTCTAGAACTTACGCGACAACCAGCGATAACGCTGGAATATTCGACGGCATATGTATAAATGCCGACGCGCTTCACCGCTTGTCAGTTTATCGATGGACGACGCCCTGTTCGCCGCTATCAGTGTACACTGTGTATTGCTGTAGTTCGAGTTCTCATTTCCCGGCCACAAGTTCGCCCAAATAAACAGTTTCCTTGAAAACGCCGACTGCTGTCTTCGTCGACGTCACGACCACGTGACAATATAACCGTGCAACCTGTGGAACAGTGCAGTTTTTCACTGGGCAGACAAAAAAATGGTAGCTCTTACGCTTTTTGAGCAAGACCATCCTCTGATATAGAAAATTGCTGAGCAAACATTTTGTATATTTCTGATTATTTTTCGCTTTTTTTCATGTTGGGAGCACAACATTAAAATGTTATATGCAATGTTCATTAGATCTTATTTTAATATTATTCTTGCATCTTATACCCTAATATTAATTCTTTAAACCAATATCATTACAAAGTACAATCATGTCGCTTTATACTGATATATGATATTACACGGTAGATTTATTATTATGTATAATAAAATATAAATACTAAAGCATGCAAAATTTGGCCAGTTTTCCCGCGGTCACAAAATAGTTAATACTGTTTTGAATACTGGTGAAAACTGGAAGGATGTTGATGTTCTTGCACAATTGAATAGCCCTTGGCATTACGTTGCTCAAAGACACGCCTTTCTTTACATTGAAGAGCTCAAGAACGGCCTTTTTCTAAGAAGCACGAACGCGAAAAACCGCGGAGCCTCCTTTTTTATCTGCCTGTAGAAGACACAGCGAATTCAAGTGCGGCAACACACGCTTTACAGGAAGACGTGAACAAACAGGCTTACAGCCTGATGAGGCATCTACTCCTTCAGAGGTTCGTCTCTCCTCCGTGCCCTCAGTGGCATGCCGCGACACCTGGCGAACGATGGTCAGGAGTTGAGGATTTGTCACCTGTCTTTGAACACCAAACTTTGGACCAAGTCCTGGGACTTGAGCGACGTCATCAGGAAGCTGGAGGCCTTCCCGGATGTGAACCCTGTCCTGGGTTCCCCGGCGATCACTCCCGAAGATAACGCAACATTGGCAACCAAAGCACTTGGGTAACTTTCCCCGCTAAGTGCTTGCACCTTCTAAGCTGAAATTCGGCGATAGATGACTCGAACGAACTGTGAACGACGTATGTATACTGCGCGGTAGTAAACACGGACGACAAGAAGATACAAGGACAAGCGCAGTCGTCCGGGTTTACTACCACGCAGTATACATACGTCGATCATGAATCACCAACTCGCCCAATCGTCCACCTCGAACTGTGAAGCTGTACACCATGATGGACTGTGTGCAGGCGAATCTGGCAATACAATTCGGCACGTACAATCTTGAGTATCCTTTTCGCATGGCTGAAAGAAAGCGCAAGGACGTCTTCTGGAAGTGTGCCCCTGTGGATGCCGAGTTGTTGTGTGCGCCTTCCGGTTTCGCGCTACAAAAAGCTATTCAAATGATTCATCGACAAGCCGACCTTGCAACCCTTGTGGACACGAAGGCGAAATCCATCAGGTGTGTGTTACATATCATCATCGTTGTCAAAATCGGAGTTCGAGACGTTATGTGGGTAGCGGCACACTTTGTTGATGCTGTGGCTGATGGTGGGGAGGACGACTCGATCATTTGTAATGGGTTTGCGGCTTTCACCATCTACGCGCTCGTTACGCCATTCACATGGGGCGATTCTGCGCTTCTGCCACGCAATATGACATCTGCTTAATTAAATTTAGATGCACGTTAAAGAAACACAGGTGGTCCCCAGGTGGACTAAACCGCCCAAGAGAAGAGTTTCTGCTGAACATGAATTTGTGGAAAACACTTGGATAGGGGAACAGGAGGTTAGCAGCGATCCACATCATGCCGCAGCAGTAGCCCACGAGGAGATGTGCCATGTGATACCGCCGAGACGAAGCGATGAGCGTCGATGAAGAAAAACACGATTCCGACGCGGAGTCTGAGACGAATGAAGAAGTGGAGACCGAGACATGCGAAGAAACGAGTCGTGTGAGTGATGTTGGCGTTGGGAGTGTCGAATATGTTGGGGGAGAGGAAGTGACGTTAGGCAAAAAGAAACGAGTTTGAAGAGAAATTGGGCTGCTTTAATCGAAAAAAAAAATTGCCAAAAAATGTTAGCCCTCACACCACCAGCTCCCCCGTTTAATGAGTCTTCGCGACGTTAGGTCAGTGAAGCTCAGTTAAATTTTTGAAGATATGTGGAAACCTAGACCACTCACCGCGCGTGCAGGGAAAACAGGCATGAAATGCAGATCACAATCAGGGTATACAGCTAAACCTCACAAGTGATTTCCTAACATAACCGCACTGAAAACCTGCGCAGAGCTCGAAACTCGGGGCACGTGCAGGAATACACAGAAAAAGATTGAACCTTTAATACACATTGTTGCATTTACGCAGCATTCCAAGAAATGGCAATTAAAACAAATGGAAAGTCTGTTTGAAGCCGCTTGCACACGTTGTTGCATTTCCGCAACATTTTTTTTGAAAAATATAACGTCTTGTGTTGCCATCAGCGCTCATACCGTGCAACTATTCTGAAAAAAATCCATGGCAGACATTGCACGCGCCAGCGTGCAGTGATACATGTAAGTTAGAGCTGTGCACGGGCCGTATTTCCGAGCCCGAGCCCGGCCCGGGCCCGCTGACTTTGTCGAAGGCCTGCCCGAGCCCGACAGCAAAGGGCTGCGAGCCCGCCCGGCCCGGCCCGACGTACGAAAACACAATCCCGGGCCCGGACCGGCCCGGCCCGACTTTTTGAAGGTTCGCTGCGAAAACAAAACATCGTTTTCCGGTAATTTGGCATTTTATTGAGCATATCAAATATGATCAAACGACACACGACGAGCAGTCTCTATTACACACATTACAAATTGTGCAAAAACAGCAAGCCATCCAACGATTCCGGCTTCAACGAAGTGCGGCGCTTTTGCATTATGTAGCCCGCCGAACTGAAGCTACGTTCGCTGCTTGCACTCGTCGCCGGAATTGCTAATATCTTTTTTGCCAGCATCTCAACCTTAGCAATTTTATTTGCATTGCATACCTGCGACAGCGTGGCACCTTTGCTATACAAGTAGACGGCCTCATGCCAGCAACAATGGAGTTCGCTCGCCAAAGCCGTCACGTGTATGGGGTATGCCCATGCAAGCGTCAGCTCGCACGAAAGCGATCTACGTCGGGTCGCTCGTCGCTGTCGCGTGCATTTTCACTCATATGGTATGTGGCCTTAAATCTAACGCGAACAGTCACGTGGCGCCGTCACTAGCTCAGGTGGTGTTACTTCTCTGTTTGTCGGAGTGCAACAGAGGCAGTGCTTTACCTGCTCCCCTTTTCTTTAAAGTAGCGAATGGAAAGGAAAACCGGTAAAGGGCGGTCGCGGAAAAGGCGCTGTATGCGTGCTGGAAAACAGCTCCCGCTCATTCTCTATATTTAGGGCTTGAGTCGGGCTTTGCGCCGGGCCCGAGCCCGGCCCGATAAAACTCCAAGTAGCCCGAGCCCGGCCCGGGCCCGAGGTGAAAATACGTCGGCCCGCCCGAGCCCGGCCCGCGGGCCGGGTCGGGCTCGGGCTTTCGGGCTACCCGGAGCCCGTGCACACCTCTAATGTAAGTTTTGCCAATCATAAGTGCATTGCCTAGCGCGATAAAGCACAGGAAAATTTCTTGAGCTCTGCTGCACATCCTCCTGATTGTGTAGATTAAAAAAAAAAAACGTTGTCATCGCGTATAGTTTGTTCCTGGCGACGGAACGTTGCTATGTAGCGCAAATGCAACAACGTATACATGTGGTTTGTTCTCAGAAATGTAAATGGGACCTAAATGCTTCTATGACATAGTAATTTCTTCTGATAGTGAAGACAACGACCTCCCGGGCCTGACGACGACCGCTAGTGTAAATCCATATCGATTCAACATGTGTGCAGCATGTTTTTAGGTTGTATATCCAAATTTTCTCACAGGAGTTCGGTGTATCCGCGCGCTACTGTGTCGCCTCGTCCCGGGTCTACGCTCACGTCTCTGCTTGTACGTTCCAAATTTCGGGTCATGCCGCTAAAACACTGTGCGTCGTGGTAGTGTTTTATTCCACGTTCCACTCGGCCCTCAGTGCCGAGCGTCCCCGCCTTGTGACCTCGCGATCCTCTTCCTCTTCGTCCCGTGACCGAGCCCGGAACGCCTAATCAAAGTAGTTCTGCCTGCTGTAAAATTACACAGGCTTTGTTTAGTCTGCTGCTACGTTTAGCTGTATTTTGCCACAAATTTTAATCGCTTTTTAACGATCTGTTTCCTCCTCCCGAGGTCCTCTGAACCATAATACGACGGACTCGACACATCGCCGGAATATTCCTAGGGACCCTCGACTAAGGGGTTCCTGCCATGCTCCTCGCTCAAGTCCAATATTAATAATAAAGCTGTTTTACTCTCACTCCTTCAGATGTTCAACCTGATGTGGAAAGGAACGCGGTAGTCGAGCAGTGTCCAATGAGGAGTAGACAGGTGGAACCGACGACGAGAAAAGCCATGTGCACAGAAGAGGAGGGGGGAGTTCGAGGATACGTGGTGAGCAGAAGGTTGTTCCCGGACCGGGCAGCTGAAGACGGGCAGTCGGGTTGCGGAGCAGAGCCTCCAGGGCTTCAACCGGTCGGAGCCTCCTGCCGTCGCGTTCCCGTGCGAGACGACCGCAGCAATGGTGCACGAACTCCAGCCCAAGGTTCCAGCAGCAGTCGGGCTACGGGCTCGAGCTGCGCGTCCAGTTGCTGGCCATATTTGTCCGGGCTTCTCATCGTGTCGGCCAGCAGCCTTCTTCCTAACCAGCCAGTCCGCATCCACTGCACAAGCAGGAGCCACCGCGTTCTGTTGCGCAAAACGTCGGCCAAGCCCTGAACGTTGTGGTGAGACTGACCACCATTTCTGCCACCGCTCTGCCGCTCACCCGCGCCGAACTGTAAAGCATAGTTTAGTTCCCTGAACTTGCGTTCTAGTTGTGGTCGGTGTGTTAACGTGTGCAGTGAACGTTTTATTAAGTGCTTACTTTTATATAGTTATTTTTCTTCTAATTTCTCAAAGTCTTGTGTGTGGTTTGTTAAACAGGCGGCTTTGTTCTCAGAGGCTCAGCCCTGGAGATCTAATACAAACAATAAAAACAACCTGCATCACAATGTCGCATTCCAAGGACGTCTAACAGTTTCCGAGGAACGGGTTCAAGTTTACAACAGTGACTCGGAAATCTCCGGCTGATGATAAACAGAAGGGCGCGATAATACGGTACACAAGGAAGAAGATGGACACGGGACGACGCGCCCTTTTGTTTATCATGAACCAACACCAACTCGCCCAACTTTTCACCTTGCTCTCCGGCTGAACTTCTTGCCATGGTGAGACAAGTGTCGGCTCGTGCGGTTGAATCAAAAACCGAAAAGTGCATCTCGGATGGTGTGAACTTTCTCTTACGATAAAAGAGTTCGCGTGATAAACTTTCCATTCAAAAGAACTGTTGCGTACCTAAAGGGGAAAATTTAGCTGTCTTGGCCACAGGGAAATAAAGTCGTTTGACTGTTTTGAATAAAGGCGAGTTCGTTCGAAAAGGCCTTGAAGCTGTGAGTTAAATTTTTGACACGCGCACCAGTGTAAACCAGGTAACAAAGAGGGCAAAATAACTTTGCAAATGCCTCCTCTTGGACAAGCTTGCTCCCGCCATAGATAACAAAAGAAGAGTTCACATTATATATGTTTTTTTTTCTGAAGCAAAGAGACATAAACCTGGCTGCACCTTCAGGGTAATAGTTTCGGAAAGGGGAACTTGGCAACGGCTTGTTTCCAGGTCCCTAGTAACCAATTTATTCATTCTAGAAATCGACGAACCCTCAAGAGTGTAAAATTCCGAATAAGTGACGCAGTTCTTAGAAAGTAACCAGATCCGTCTCACGTCAGCCTTTTCAGTTGACATTAAAGATCTTTTTAGGGGCGAAGCACCTTAAGGTCTCGGCTTGTCGGCGTGTCATGTCGTCGTCACAGTCCATCATAAACGGGTGTGCGCCACAAAAATCCCACTACTCATCACCGGCCCATACTATGCATATTATGAGTTAAAGGTTCGTGGTTACTACATAAAACATGATGTTTGGATTAGCAGGGGAGTCAGAATTTCCGACGAAATTTACCAAGGCGCTCAAGTTTCTTTTCTAAAACCATAATGAAAACCAGCAGATAATGGTGCCAAGGAAGGTACAGTAAAACCTCGGTGATACGAATCTCGCGGGGTTACCGAAAATATTCGTATCATTCGAAATTCGTATCACCAGAAAACATGGAAAATTAGTATGTGGCAAAAGAAAGATGGCATACGTTTTGATTTAGTCTATCCCAGGGCCGCACCGACGTCATGAACAGCTCTAAATGATTGGCAGTAAAGTTTTTAAACGTCAACGATCATATTTGTACTCGTAAATATACGGTGAGTGTGCGCGTGTGTACTCAATGAACCAGATGTGTTGTGACCCGTGACCGCTGGTAGCCCCTTCCTAATGTTACTACAATTTTCTGCATGATATCAAAGTACTGCGGCGAAAGTGACTTTAAGAGGCGCATTGCATGCGATAGATTGGAAGGCCAGAAAATTTTAGAATCGCTGTCCTTTATTGCTGTTACCTGCTTATTGCGGTGCTGTTTGGAGTTCTTTTCGGGAGATTTACGGCTGTGCCCGCACAATCGGGAGGTTTGCTCGAAATCTAGGAGTCTCCCGTGCAAACTGGAGAGTTGACATGTGTGCGCATAAGTTGCGAGGCCTAGCTCCTTCGCCAAGACCGTTCGCTTCGTCTCTTGGGGTCTTCGTCCACCTTTCATGGGACTTCTTGATGGACCCGCAGCACAAGTTTCAGTCTTGTTTCATAGAACGTCTGATTGCGAGGACATGACTTGCATCGATGTGGCAGGCAGGTGTTAACGCAGTACAAAGACGCTAACGCCTCGAGCACGGCAGCACGCGTCAACGCGCTGGAAAAAAAAAAAAAACGAAACGCGACGTCAACGCCATCTGTAATCTAAACGCGAAGGCGCATCAAGACCGCCAACGTTTGCGCGTGGTATAATCTCGGAGGTAACGACGCGCCGTTGACGGTCGCGCAGCGCGCATGTCCGCACCCGCAGCGACTGCCGCGTCTTCCGTGAAAGCGCGGGCAGCATCTGGTCGTACCTGTGCACTAGCGTACGTTCGTATCAAACGTCGCGGGGTGAAAATCGGTTCGCAACAACCGTACTCGAATACATTGCAGGCTAATGGACCCTGGCCGGGACCACAGAAAAACTCGTATCACCCCGAAATTCGTACGAGCCGTGATCGTATCACCGAGATTTTACTGTATATGGGGACGTTAATTGTACTGTTTTAAGTGTATTGTAACGATTGTGATATAGACGTGAAGAAAGTAAAGTGGACGAAAAGGCAGCTTGTCGCTGGCAGGGGCCGCACCTGCGACCTTCGGATCCGAAGGTCACAGATTCGGTCCCTGCCGGGGGCAAGTTGTCCGTTCTGCAGAGTGATGGTACTTTCAGCTCCGTTAGTGGAGCTGAAACACCGTTCAGTTCCCTACATGCCGTAGGGAACTGAAACCGGGTATATAGGGAAGAAGAAGAAGTAGCACCTTAGGGTAAGCTGCATTCCGGCACAGTTTTCCGACGGCGTTAGTGGAGCTGAAACACAGTTTCCTACATGCCCGGTTTCAGGCTTGGTACCACTAGTGCCCCATCAAAGAAATCTTCTCAAAACAATGTGACTAATTAGCTCGGTCAGACCGTTATTCTTCTGCGTCCTCTTTAATAGCAGCGATTTTGCTGTGGGAAGCATCGGAGCACACTGCATGCTTCGCCCCTCGCCAGGTTTCACGTTAGTGGAGCTGAAACACCCTCCCCTACATGCTTCGCCCCTCCCCAATTTTTATTCTTTATCGCAGGGTGGCAATGAGAAATGTACAGGAATGTATTGAGGTGTATGGTGAAGTTCGGTTTCAAAATTCCACTGAAATGCGCTGGGCAGAATTTCTGGAATTGCTTTCTGTTTGTATGAAGTCTACTTATGAAAAATGGAATGATTGGGATGGGATATGTATGGGATGGGATATGTATGAGTTATTCAATCATAATATATGTAAAAGAATGGGATATGTATGAGTTATTCAATCACCCCAGTGATTCGCGACATTTACCTTTCAAAAGTTGACAGTGGATAGTGTAAAAGATTTGTCGATGATTTCATGGTTTTTCTGGGGTGCCCTAAGGTTGATGTCGCCAAAAACGTAGCAGATGCTTTGCCAGTATTCTCGAGCTCGTTGCAACTGGTACCAGTCGGCAACTACATAAGGTTCCTTGATTTAGGTGTGTTTTTCCCCCGATGAACACGTTTGCTGGGAATTCCAGCCAGCGCTGGGAAGCCATTGCTTTCTATTTATTCGGCTCAGTCGAAACTGTTGAAGAGAGCCATCGTTCGGTTATCGTCCTGCGCGCTAAAAAAGTCGTGTGTCCATAGATTTGAAAGCAGTCTCGGTGCCCAAGTGCAACGCCTCATAAGTGCCGCGTTTCTTACGCCTCTTCTGTCAGCAGTGGCTGAAAGCCCTCTGATGAAGTTCGGAAAGATTAGGAATTCCGAGGTGAACCCTCACTGAAAGAGAAGACGAATGTGTCCGTCATACCGTATTGCCACATGATTTCCCACAAACTAAAAAAAGGGGGAAATCAGGCAGGTGTCCTAGCGGTTTTTCCGTGCCCTTGCACGAAGAAACACCGTTCACGATTTGTGGAATGCGAGGGTGAAGTGGTATACGTATACCACTTCACCGCATATATACGGTATATGTGGCGTTTTTTTTTTCCAGAAGAGCCAAGTGCACTTTAACTGAAACTGAGAAAAACGCACTTTTTTGCCACTGACAATATGGTCAGGCCTGGCCCAACAATTTTTTTTCCAGCGCGCTTATGTCTCCAAAATACCTCAACTCTATAATGCGGCTAAAATCTATAAGTTCACTATCGTGGATATTCAGGAGTGAAATTTATATTTGGCTCTTATAGATTGAAACACTGCATTTGGACTTGCATTAGTTCGTAAAAGTAGCCTAAATAGCACTGAATGAACGACACAGAAATATTTTGCGACAAAATTAACACCATCCTCGCGCTTCCGTCGGTGCCTTCCTTTGTGGCATGGGCGTAATGGCGACGACTAGAATTGTAGAGCAGGTGGTCCTTCCAGGCAAAAGGCGCACCATTCTGGACTGTCAGCAGCGTTTTCTTGTTCCTGGCATCTATTGAAGGCCTTCAAAAATGCTTCCGCTCTTATTCTCTTAGCTCATTCTATCCTTAACGCCGTTTCGGATTTACTTCTTCTTTTTCGAGGAATAGATCGGTGCCCAATATCTTCATTTCAGTTGTCTTCTGCCTCAAGTATACCGTCTTGGAGCAAAAGAAGGACGTAGTACTGTAGCGCTAAACTCGAAAAGAAACATTAAAAGGCACAAACAAATAGCAAAATCGGCCTCTTACTCTTTGTATTTGAGTTTTGCCCTACGACATCATGTCCTTCAGGAAGTACCAGCTCGCCCCCCCCCCCCCCGCCCAAAATCACAGCATATCCACGTGGTGAATGATGAAGAGTGGGGCGAAGCTCCGGAGGAAATCATCGGTAAACCGTGAATCTTTTGTGTAACGCCCCATCAATCATAATATAAAGAGTGAGAAACACTGTGTGTATATTACAAACATCAAACTTTTATTTTTCTTAATTAGATGATGCTGGCTTGCGTTGTCCCTTCATTATCATGGCTTTATGGTCCGTGAAATGAAGGTATAACAGTTCCTGTGCGGTTTGCAATTGGACATTTGAAAATACCAGGTCTATACACGTCCCTCGGATAGTCGTTGGTTTCTTATGATCAAAGGACGTGCTCGTGAGAGCATATTTGGCTGCCATATGTTGTAATAACCCACTCATTGTTCTTTTCGGTAATATCGACATTCAGGTCACCAACTAACACAAATGGTCTATTCTTGTACTTGTCATAATTACACAATGCCGTGCCAATGAATGTCTTGATATTCCCACTCGACAAATTGGGTGCAAGGTACATGGTCATGATGATGCATCTATCAAAATCGATGGCAGCATATTCACCGTTGTGGCTCTGTGTCGTTGGTAGTAGTTTCAGATTTTGTGCCTTTTCTGTTTGTTTGACGTATACGGCCACACCACCTGCAGGACGCTCTGCATCATCGATGCACACGACTGGAACGTATCCTTTGATATACGGTCTTTTGGCGTTCCACGTCTCGGTAAGACAGAGAATGTCCACCGCAGTAAGTATGGGGTCCCGTTCCACATCGTCTACAAGCTTGACATAAAACCAGCTAGGCTTACGTGGTAAGCGGGAAACTACAGAAGGCAACAACAAGTAAAGAAAACATAAGAGAACGGCAATCTTTTGCCAAGACGTTCGACCACTGCATAATTAACGGCTATCTCGTGGGTGGGTCTCTGTAGCCTTGTCTTCCATCCGGCGACTCCGAGCGAAAGAGAAATCGCGCCAAGAGGGAGCCTCATGGCGCGTTACTTCTGAAATGTTGTCTTCGGGCGTCGTTGAAAACACGAGACGTAGTAAAGAAGAAAGTAGAGTAGAGTAGGTCCCATAAACTCTGTCACACACCCACGCTGGGGGTGTGTGCCACACACACAGGTGAACACGCATGAGAGTCTCACTCGTCAACGTCGTCTTCTTCTACTGCATACCAGAACGCGCGCAGTAAAGAAGAAAGAACGCCACACAGGCGAACACGCACGAGAGTCTCACTCGTCAACGTCGTCTTCTTCTACTGCATTCCAGAACGCGCGCTTCTCACGAACTTGAGGTGGCTACTACAAACAAACGAACAAACGGAGGATGGACAGACCCACGGCATAAGGAGCTTCGCCCCTAAAACTAATTAAGAAACGAAAGCACGATAGCAAAGCAACTATGACACAAATGAAACAGATTGGATGCGGCCACGCTGGTTGTTTTGGTCGCGATTGTTGATGCACTGCTGGTTTAATGTGTCTGGCTCAGTTTGATTCGAAACTGTTTTTTTTAAGTTCACGTTACAATCAGGAATTGCCTAATTTGATTAGAAGTGTTCTAAAAGTCAAAGATATTTCGGCGTACTTCACGTTCCCGTGAAATTTAGCCTAATTTCGGTTTCCGTATTTGGCCCTGTTAGAAAAAAAACTCCACATATATCGACCAGACGGGCAGATGCCCGAATGAAAGGCTGTAGGAGCACCACTATGATGTGACCAAATTGCTGTCAGGGCATTTGGCAATACACTGCCGGGATTGCAGCTGTAACCCTATCTTTGAGCGGACTTCTGTTATGCGCAAATGCCGGGATAAGACAGCGCAGGAAAGAATTGAAGCTCGCGAAAGTGACAAGGCTAAGGCGTCAGCGCTCCTTCGATCGTATTAACAAAAAAAGTACATGAATTTTTGTCATTACTATGGGGATGAATGTTATGTTCTGGAGAGGAAGAAGCAGCGGAGCACGTGTTTGTGGAAAAGGCTTCAAAGTTATCCTGTTTCCTTTTTCGGGTGATATCTTGTCGGATATTGATGGTTTTCCATAAATAAGCAAGCTCACCCAAGAATACTTGAATGAGTTGAGCGCATACAAGGACATGGACAGAAGGAAGAGACGTACACACACTGGCGCACACACACACACCAGCCAACAAGCCCGCATCGCCACGCTCACCCAAGAATAAACCGTTAGTTGAAGACAGCACATTGTCTTGTGTCTTCCTTGTGTCTTGTTACGTTTGTGCTGTTTTACCTATGAACTAGTAAGTACCACTACTTTTTTAAAAGAGGGCACAAGGACCATTGCGTTTTTAGCTACGAAATACTGCCCACATAGGGAGAACAATGCATATTCACTATGCAAGGATTGTAATTACGACTAGGTGACGGCGTATTTCCCGTACTTGTTCACGACGGAGACAACCGTCACCTGAGCTATGCGTATGAATTTGGACTTTCAGAATCCGTTCCGTATGAAATGAGTGCTGTTGACTTGATGAGTGCAGGCACGGTCAGACAGCAGCGAATGGGTACTGTCAAAGCCTATGGCTACACGTTTTTGTAGAGAAAGGACGGCATGAACGTATTATTCTCTTGTTTATCTACTCTACTATCAGTGTAGGCGACACACGCAGTCGATATAGTGGACCATTAATGTTAGAGTTCAGCACCTGCGCGTCATATCTCTTCCACTCTCGTTAAAGATCGGAGGTCAGATAAGCTCTAATCATTGTCTTCGTTATGAGCATCGGTTGAAGTTCAGTCTTTCGTTCTTCGAACTCGCCCACTGAGAGGTCGTCCACGTGTGCATACGGCCACTCCGCATGCACACGTGGACGTTCTATTATGACGCTGCGTAGTCTCTATACCTATAATAAGGGTATTGGGCTAGGAGGCAAGCCCCGTAATTTGGCGTTGGCCATGGGAGGACCCAAACATAAATTTGGGCTTGCGCTCACGAATCACGATATGCAGAGTGCAGACGGCTATTGACCGACGTCGCCGCAATTATCTCGCTTTCATGCTGATTTCTTCGTAGGTGTCGAACGTCGCTCTCTAAAATGCTGCATGAGGAGCTGCCTGATCCTTCAGACGACACCCGTGGGGTCAACTTCAAGCATCGAGCTAACGAGGCTTACCACGTTACCGTTCTCAGTTCCTATGAATCAGATTTCATAGTCAAGAAGCAGGTGGCACAGTTCTGGTAGAATAAAGTGCAATGGATCGCTCATTTCAATCCCTCGTAAAGATGTTCACAGCATGCGGAGTGGTTATTCGTGAGCCCGTATCTCGAAAAAATGGATCGGTGTCTAATGTCCGAGCTCGAATCGTGTGCGCCTCCTTCGTGGCAGTTCTGTGGACGCTGTTGTTATCTTGCCCGAAGGTTCTGCTTCTCTTTCAAGGAGAAGCGCTTGCTCGTCGCTCCGAGGCCGCCAAGTCACATTACAGCGAAGTAGTCCAGTGGTCGATGCTAGCTCGAGCATTCATTGCTCTCGTCTGTACCGCCTGGTACTCGGCATCCCTGCTATCATTCGTGGAAAAGGGGAAGCAGTACGAAGCTACATGCGCCCAAGGACAGCCGCTTGGCAAGAAAGGCAGAGTGTCGCCGACTAACGTCGCCGTGCTGTTTGCGACGCTCGTATTCGCCGGATTCAACGTGTTCTCGTGCGGTGAGGAGATCGTCGCCCTTGGGCAGCGTCGCGGCGATGCGAACTTTGCCGTCGACTGCGCGCTGCTGCTGTCTCAAACGGCGTCGACGTTGCTCGTGTGTTTCGTCATCTTCCAGCACGAGCGCACGATCCGTGCTGCCATGGTCGTGCTCGCTGACTACGCAGACGCCGAGTTCAGTGCCGCACGAGGCTTCGTGGGACAGATGGACACGTGGTAAGAAACACAGCTTTCCGACCATAGCGTTTCCTACAATTATCTAGAGGGAACTCTGGCGCTGCGATCGTTCAGCCACCATGGGAATGATGGGTAGTAACACGGATTTGCCTAATCTTCGTGCTTATGGCTTCGAATGCACTTGTGGCTTTGTTTATTGTTGTGTTTTGGTGTTCATTTCGGATAAAAGAATAGTCCATTGTGAACTTCGTGACCAGATTTGATTTGGTGAGCCTAAAAAGGTTTAAGTGGTGAAGTAGAACTGCTGACTTTTGCTGAACTTTGTTTTGTGACAAAGCGGGGTCAGGCGACGCGGAGCCAAACGGAGCCGAAAGAACGAAATTTAGACAAATCTGTGTACTACCCCTCATTCCCATGCTGGCTGAAGCGCCATGCGTTGCGGCTCCCATAGACACTAGCGCCAGAGTTCCCTCTAGTAACTATTGTAGGAAACTCCGGTGACATGACAATACCGGACAACAAGACCCTTAAGAATGGTGACCCCTTCCGCCTGATTGTGTCAGAACGTGCAACTTGGCAATACGCAGTTTCTGAGTTCCTGCAGAAACACCTGTCGGCGCTACACATCGCGGATCAGTTTTCGAGTCAAGAATTCGTGTGAGGTAATCAAGTTGCTTCACAGTGATGCATGCTCTTCCGTATCTGTATTCAGCGTTGACGTCGAGGACTTATTTTATTCTCTGCAACTCGATGAGCTACTGTCCTATGTGCGTGATTGCATTGTAAAGGGACAAATGTCCACGACAAATGTAGCATTTCTGTTGGCGCTTTTCTGCAATCGCTTGACCCGTATTTGAAGTCTACAGTGATCGGGTGGCCGATTGAGCTGTACACGCAGAAGTCGGGTGTGTGCATCGGCTCTAAGGTCGCCCCCGCTTTAAGTGATGTCTGTTTAGGCAGGGTAGACCGGGAGTAGAATGGAAAGTTGGGCTCCCGTCCTGTGCACTTTGTGTTCCATTAGTCTTAGACTTCGTCTTTAGCGCTGCATCAATCATGAATGTGAACCGGGAACTTGAACCTGACCTGAATGATGTTGCTGTAAGAACTTGTCGGTATGTGGACCTTGTTCTAGTTGATTCTTTTCGGTGTGTTGCCACTAGGGCGAGCGTTCTCAAACTTTTTAAGGAGAAAGGGGCAGGCCTTAATGTCACGTTTGAAGTATCGAGGGAAGGTGCTATTCAGTTTTTAGACTAGACCATTTGTTTTGGTGGTACTCACACTTGTTGGCTGTATTCCCCGCGTTCAGTGAAGCCAATGTTAGACTTCCAATCTAGCCATTCTAATTGAAAAATGGCGTCGCGGTTTCTTGTTTGACTTCCGCTTTAAAGAAAACGTTCCCGCACCTGTTGTGTCAAAGTTTCGATGAGCAGCTAGACAGGCTCCGAGAGGCACGCTATTCTACTGCTAATTTGGGTCGCCTGTGGGAAAGAATTCTCGCGACCTTGAAATTTTCAGCTGAAAGGCTCGGTTGAAAATGATACGGTACGTGAGAAGAAGCCGCTCGCCAGTATCCCTTTCTCGCACGGTGCTTCCCATCGTGTCAAGAAAGTTGGTGCTAGCTATGATATTGATGTTTTTTTTTTTTGGCTAAGAATAAGCTTGGTAGAGTATGCGTCGCTGTTGAAAGGAAGGTGGACGGGACTGCGCAGAAGTGGCAGGAATGTAAGGTGTAACACAGGGACAGCCCTTCGGTTTGTGGCAAGGGGAGTTGTGTATCAGGTGCCTTTCACGTGCGGTAAATGCTATATGGGGCAGACAGGCCGCTGTCTGAATGCTCGCCTGCAATATCACCGTCGATCTTTGAAAAGGCAGCCTTCATTAAATTTGGCCCTGCACTGCCGTGAGTGTAGGTGTACTCCTCTCTTATCTGATGTCAAAGTGCTCGCATGTCATGGGGACTAGACGGCACGTGATCTCGTTGGAGCTTTTTTTTTTTTTCATTTTGAAAGCTGGTGATAACTGTGTGGCAAAGCCTTCCCTTGCGTTAAAGAAGGAAGAGTTGAGGCACCGGGATGCGCAAATCTGAGAGTTTTGGTTCTGTTCGTGGTGAACATGTGGTTTGGGCTTCCTATATATTTTAGTTCTTTCTAATAAAAGTTCAGTTATTAGTATGCGCTTGCGCTGTAGCCTTCTTCGTCTCTTCCTGCGTTTTTTCGCTCTATTTTTATTCATAATGAATTACCAACTCGCCCAAGAGTCTTTTCTTCTAAATTGCATCAATGGTGCACATTGAATGCTCTTCACCTAAACTCGACGAAGACACTTTTTTAGGTTACTTCACTTTGAAAAAAAAAAAAAAAATAAAACGACTATTCCTTCTGATGTCATTTACAATAACATCCTATGAAACAATCTAGCGAGACAAGATTTCTTGACCTTATAATCGACAAACGCTTCAAATTTCGGCTTCATGTGCGCTCCGTAGTTAATGAGGCTTTATATGGCTTGCATGTGCAGTCAGAACATCGTAACGACTTCCCTACCAACATACTTAAAAACCTTTGCTACGCGTTTGTTCACTGTTACATTATTTACTGTATAACGATCTTGGGTTGCAGATACAAAACTCCTTTATTACCGATGTTTTTACTTCAAAAAACAGTCATCCGCATTATAGCCTCCCACAATACACTCATTAGGAGTGAATATTTGTTTAAAACTCTCAACATCCTCAATATTACCGGTTTCACAGGATACAACATTGCCTCCATAATGAATCAAATAATTAATGAAAAATTGGCCTTGACAGCAGTCACACACGCCACTCACTTTTCACTTTTGAGAACGCATCGCGCTGTCGTTTTATCATGCGTAAGATAAACACTAATTACGGTCGCTATACGCTAAACTTCAAGGGTACATCTACTTAAAATAAGCTTGATTGCAACCTAACCAGTCAAACAACGTTGCATGCGTTTCTAAAAAAGTTGAAGCGTTCTCTTATTGGCGCACTGCGTATGCTTGCACACAGCCTTCGTTTTTCTCTCCCCCCTAAGAAGCGTTTTAGTGTAAAATATTGTTACAAGTAGTTTGTAATTTCTGTGACGTTTTCTTTTGTACTGTATTTGTTTGTTTTATTTACTTAAGATACTTCTGTTTGACCTTGCTACAATGCATATATTAGCCGCTGCTATAGATGTGCTTTTTTTCTGATAACAACCAGTAAAGACCCTTTAACAAATTTGTTGGATCCCAAATGTGTTTTTTAATAAGCATGTCCTGTGTTGAATAAACTTTCAAGCATTCCACGAGGGTGCACAACAAGATCTCAATTACGACTCAATTATGATGTCAACTAGCGATCGCTCAGACATCAATTAAGTCTTTAATTAACTAAATTAGTTTAACTTTTCAATTAGTGGAGACAGGTGGCTGGGACAAATGGGAGAATTGGAGCGCTTCTTGCGAAAATGCTATTGCTGCTTTGAGATGTAAAAAAGTGACCACTGATAATTTTTTGTAGACTATGAAATCTGATCAACTTTGCCGGCGAAACCAAAGCGCGGGAGAGCGCAAGTGTTATATTCTTCCGAGAATGAGCGAACGTCGTTATATCAACCATCCGTAGACTAATTAACGAAAAAAACAAAGGGCAAGGTGAAGGCAACAGACAGGACTCGCACGAACTCGCATCAGACAGGATTCACACCAACTAGCCCAACTCGCTTCTCTAATACATCCTAGACTTCGCTTCGTGTGTGTGTCGGCCAGAGTTGCCAGTTCCGCTTATAATAAGCGGATTTTGTCATCTTTTTTTCGCCGGGTGGCTTGTAGAATTTTCCAGTCGCTTGTCACGTTTTTTGGGCTTATTTGCATTTTCCCGGCAAATAAGGTTATTTCAGTGATCATCACGTTCATCAACAGGGCGTTTGTCGATGATTCTGAGTAGTTGAGTGCTGAAGTCAAACATATGTTGGGGCAATCAACAAGTGACGTTAATCATGCGCTGGGAAACCTGCATTCAACCGAATGGCGACTAACCTGAAGACACTGTTAAAATTAAATATGTGTTTTCGTTTAATGTTGCGCATATTTTCGCTCTAGAAAATGCTTAGTGATTTTTTCAACTCAGCTTCGTATTCGAGAGTAATTTTTTAAATATAATTCAAAATATTTTCAAAAATGGAAAAATTCACTATATTTATACTTCTTTCGGGCTTCTTCGCGAAAGTCGCGCCACTTTTTTTGGGCTTCTTTTATGCGAATATTCGCTCGTTTGCTTGATAGAATCTGGCAACTCTGGTGCAGGCTGAGCTTAGGATGAAAGCACGCATTATGTGGGAGAACTAGCACTGCTAGCACCGCTGCAATCGTTGTCGGGAACAGTAACGTCATTCTGGTCGTCTGCTGGCTTCGCTCATTGGTGCTTCGGCTTCGGCAGTGAAATTCATCGAATTTGGTTAGTGCATTTTTAAGAACGGTAAGAGCGCACTAGGAACAACGACACAAAGAAGGCACACACATAACGCTGCTTCCAAGTGGTAGGGGGGTGTACACAGTCACCTATAAGTGCATCTAATCCATACCACACGCCTGAGCTTTGGGAGCGAGCCTTAGCCAGCCACACCCTCGAAGACCAGCGCCAGCTGGTAGCGAGGGCTGTTGACGCGGCGAAAGCCTATGGTTTCCCGGAATGGGGAAACCACCCGAAAGACGGTGACTAAATGAAAACAAAATAAAGATGTTTATTCTGTCTCTCTCTCCAAGAGTTTACTTTTGTGATCACGTTTTTTTATATGTAAAAGTAGTGTTAGGAACACAAAAGTAAACTCTTGGAGGTAGCTCTATGTGTGTGCATGTGTGTGCCGTTGTTTCTTGTGCGCTTTTACCCTTCCTAAAAATAATATTAATATCTGGGGTTTAACGTCCCAAAACCACATATGATTATGAGAGACTCCGTAGTCGAGGGCTCCGGAAATTTCGACCACCTGGGGTTCTTTAACGTGCATCTAAATCCAAGTACACGCGCCTCAAGTGGACTGCTACCGTGCCCAGACTGCCGCCTTGGTTACTCCGTAATATATTACCAGAGGGCGGTTTTTCGAAATCTCAAGCGGCGATGGGCTTTTAGTAGAAAGGACTTCAATTCCCTAATTGACCCTACCGCGTGTCTCCACTAAATAAAAACTCAACTTGTCTTGTTTAATTGCTTCTGTAATTGATGTATCTGGCCGTAATAAGATGTCTGCTGCTACAGAAAAAGTAATTATGAAGGCACCAAGCAAATATTGCGTTTCCGTTATTTTAGAGGAATATAGGACACATTTCTTGAAACAGCTCGTGAAGTCCCTGCTGTGAAGTTCTTCCTGCGAGGAGCCCACTGATGCTTTGGGATTCCCAAAAGGCGGCCTCGGGCAACTCTTGTCTCATTGCAAAGCCGAAACCGAAGTGCCAACAAGTCCACTTGTCGAAACGCTGGCTTCAGCGAAAATCCATGTTAGACGATTTCTCATATAATACAATGATAGTTAAATAGCGCGTAGCATCATTTTTCCCCCATTCAGAGCGCCTCAGTTTACATGAAGATGAAACTTCATGAAGATGAAACGCGTAAGGGGCACGTGTTTCTAGCCTTTCTGCCTGATGTCGTGTCTCCCGTAAAATAGTTTAGTCCATTCTTTTCGGCTGCAATACAATGCGCGAAGTGTGACCTTACTAGTGACCTACTAGTGACCATCTAGTCGCTGTGATATTGCGTTACTGACATAGCTCGTACGGCGTGCTTTTCTTACAACGACAGTGTGCAGTACTCAACGGTCGGGCCAGGGATCACTCTGCCGGGGTCCCGTTGTGAGAGAGTTCGTCGTCACGTGGCGGAGGTCCTGCGGTTGAAGAAAACACTCAATGGAGCCTTCCAGTGGCCCGTGGTGGTGCAGTGTGCGAGCACTCTGCTACTGGTCTGCACCTGCACACAGAAGTTGGTGGTTCTCCGAGGCGAACAGAGCCTCCCCGGTCAGCTTTGGGTGATCGCATTCGTCTACCTTCCCTACGTGTGCGTCGGTATCATCGACCTGGCCGCCCTGAGCCACACTCTCGCACGAAAGGTAGGTTGCGGACGGTGGATGTTGCGTGTCCAGTTAACTAGACCGCGTGGTTCCCTTGTTTGACCATTCGTCCTATTAATGCCATATACCATTCGGACGAAGAAACGTCGCTTTTGGGCCGGCTAGGGTGTAAGAGTGCGAACTCGAGGGGGAAGGGGCGAAACCTTCTTGCTTGTTTCTCAGCAGTGCATATACACCTACCACCTCAAATGCACACATACATACATACATACATACATACATACTTACTGAAAAACCAAAAAGACGCGTACCATCAAGGAAAAAAGCAAGGACAGGACAGAAAGGGCGTCACTCGCAACTAACTTTATTCCCAGAACATCAGCATCATATATAACCACAGCGACCCTGCGCGCGCACATCGCCTCACAAGCTCGTCAAAAACCCGCGATAACAAGATTAACTAATCGAAAAATGAATCGATGAAACTAAATTCACCCCCACGCAGAGCAACAGATGTGTCACTAACACAGCATTCTTTCTTCTTTCTAATATAGTATGCTTCCATAATTTCACGCGCTAAGACATCGTTGCTCTTTCCAAGAACGGAAACACTGGCAAACCCAGGCTCACACTTGCAGGAACCACAATGCACAGGCAAATGTGCTGAAAGTTTATTTTTCACCGAAAGTTCGTGCTCCCTCATCCTGTCGTTTATGCACCGGCCTGTGAGCAAGTTTTTACTGAAGCATCTTAATGCGCTTACTGTGGATGACCCTTTTCTTGTTAAGAAGTCAAATGATGTTACACAGTTCTTGATAGGCCTAAACGAAGGCGGCCATGCTTTTTCTATTGATGTTGAAGATTTTTTTTTATTCGGTTCCCCACGCAGAGTTGTTTTTAGTTGTTAGAAGCTGTATTGAGCAAAACGGTGTTCTTGCCTTTGAGCGCGATTTATGAGCGCAACTTTATGACGTTGCTCGAATTTTATCTATGTTCCACGTTCGTGTGTCACGATAATCAGTTTTATATTCAAAGGAAAGGAATCTGTATAGGTTCATGCGTGGCACCTGCGTTATGTAACATATTTTTAGAGGATTTTGACAGAGAAGTGGCTCAGGTTATTGACGATGCTGAAGTGAAGATTTTTAGGTATGTTGACGACTTTTTAATTATTTTTAAAGCTAACCCTGCTTTGACAACCACTAACTCAGTGGATGAGGTTTTAGCTGTTTTTAGACAACACGCCAAGGGTCTTTTATTCACGCATGAGCTTCCTGTTGGTGGTGTGCTGCAATTTTTAGACCTGAGTCTCACTTTCTCGGAGACGCACATATGTTGGGCATGTTGCCCACGTTCACGCAAGGCACTTCTTCCTTATGATGCCTCGCATTCGAAACTTGTCAAGAGGGCCGTTGCTTCCATGTGCCTGGAAGGAGCGCTGGTGAAATCTTGTCCTCATCGAATGCAGGAAAGTTTCAATAATCAGGTCACGAGGCTGTATTCAGCCGGCTACCCTGGTTCTGTCGTTGTTGCAGTCTCGGAAACCCTCCTTCAGAAACTGAAGGGATCGAGAAGAAATAGGCAGCCGATGGAAAAAGGCCCATGGTTATGCCATATGTGCACAAGGTTGCTCACAACCTTAAGAATGTGGCCAACAGGTACAAGGTACCCTTGGTGTTCTCGGCGCCCCGCAAGTTGGCTAGCCTGTGCCCACGCATTTCTTCTGCACCGAGGCCCTCCCCGTGTGGGAAGAGGCACGCAAGGCCTTTTGTCGCCTGCTCGGTTGGCGTGGTGTACGAGATCCTGCTTAGTTGCGGTAGGGTATATATCGGCCAAACAGGCCGGTGCATAAACGACAGGATGAGGGATCACGAACTTTCGGTGAAAAATAAACTTTCAGCACATTTGCCTGTGCATTGTGGTTCCTGCAACTGTGAGCCTGGGTTTGCCAGTGTTTCCGTTCTTGGAAAGAGTAACGATGTCTTAGCGCGTGAAATTATGGAAGCATACTATATTAGAAAGAAGAAAGAATGCTGTGTTAGTGACACATCTGTTGCTCTGCGTAGGGGTGAATTTAGTTTCATCGATTCATTTTTCGATTAGTTAATCTTGTTATCGCGGGTTTTTGACGAGCTTGTGAGGCGATGTGCGCGTGCAGGGTCGCTGTGGTTATATATGATGCTGATGTTCTGGGAATAAAGTTAGTTGCGAGTGACGCCCTTTCTGTCCTGTCCTTGCTTTTTTCCTTGATGGTACGCGTCTTTTTGGTTTTTCAGTAAGCATGTACCAACTAGCCCAACAAAAAGTTCTATTAAGATACATACATACATACATACATACATACATGCATGCATACACACACACACACGCGCACGCACGCATACATACATACATGTACATACATACACACATACACACACGCACGCACGCACCCCCCCCCCCCCCCCCCCACACACACACACAAGCAGCCGAAAAGCTCCTGCGCTCCCCCACCCCGTTGACGGATATGGTCGAGAGGAAACGGCTAGTACACCCCTCGCCTGTCTTTTGAAATGATCACAATGTGGCCCGTCCCAGCATGTACAGTAGCAACTCATCCATAGTAGCGCTCTGCGGTCGTTGCACATTAGATTCTATGGAAGAGGTAGTGTAAATAACCACAAAGAGAGAGAGAGAGAGAGAGAGAGAGAGCGACTACGAACACGACGCTGGATATTACCTTAGATTGGATATGACCTTACTCAGGCAATGATGAAGATAATGATGGTCGTGTAGAGATAAAGAAAACTTGGGGCTATTCCACTCTGTGAAAGTGGGTGACCGGCGGACCTGACGGGTGTCTCTGCTCTCGTCGGCGTTCCTCATGAGCGTGCTGCTCCTCGGCCGTTCTCATACACGGTCGACCCACACTTGCCACGCACGACGGCGCCAGTGCAGCGCGTAGATTCTACTGCCGTGGCGAAACACGATCCAAAGGCTCTACTGAAGCTTTCTGCACCTTACGTGGTGCTTCACTACCTCAGGGTCAGGGATCGCACACCTTTGAATGAAGTCAGTCAGTGACGTCATCAGGTCACGTCATGACGACGTCACACATTTTGGTGATCCGTAATGTCATCATGACGTCACATGTCGTCATAACGTGACACCATCGCTCGCTCGGGGGAGGTCACGTGCGTTCTTTTCTGCTCTTGGACGGACGCAGATGGACGCCGCCAAATCAAGCTGTGTGTAATTTACAGCTCCGTGTAAAAAGTGCACAGTGAATGCCCATACTATGCATGTATAACTGGCTGGTTGGCTTATGAGGTTTGAGCGTCCCAAAACGACTCGGGCCACGACAGAGGGCTCCAGATAAATTCGACGACCTGGGATTCTTTAGCGTACTTCGTAGCGTCTGCTGCCAACCAAGTTGGTACATAGCTGAAGTTGAATTGATTGGCGCTATTACTGAGACAAGGAACACACGAGGCGGACAAGTCCGCTTACCAGCGTCGTGCGTTCCTTGTCTCATAATTTGCGCCAATCAAGTGAACTTCATCTTTAACGTACACGGACAACGAACAGTACATGGGACTCTAGCATTTGCCCTCTATCAACATGTGACCGTCGCGGCCGGAATCGAACCTGTGACTTTCGGGTCAGCAGCCGAGCACCTTAACAACAGAGCCGCCACGGCGGCATGTATTTATAAATAATGCAGTAATTACATGTTCAAGCAATTAAGTTTGAAACGACAGTGAAAGATACCCGTGGACTGTGCGACAAAAAAAAAAGGCAAGCTAACCAAACAAGCTTGCTTCGCATGCCATATTTTCTAACTATGAAAGAATCCGTAAACAGGGGGTGAGTGCTCGAGCCGATGTTTCGACCAAGTGGACTTGTCTTCTTCAAAGCTGGAACTGATTTCCTTGGCTATCGTGTGTATATGCTTCGTGCCCTCTCCATCACAAAAAAGAGGGGGGCAACTGCCAGAGTGGGGGTGGGGGAGGGGTATGAGGCCACCGTGACGAACTGGGTGAGTCATAAGGAAGGCGAAAAAAAGAAAAAAAAAAGAAGTAACAAAAAGTGGGGGGGGGGGGGAGCGGACGGGTATACGTTTCGCTGAATGATTGTCATTGGAAGCACGTGGCATTTTAACAATAGTAGATTCGAAATTCCTAGAAGAAGGGCTTACCTGTCATTGGTTTTCCTTGTGTATGTACCATACCGAATACATTCAAGAGCCTCTTAGAAACGTTACTACCTGCTGGCTGGAGTGTACTGAACTTGTGAATAAGGTATGACTGCATATTTTCTGTCTCTTGGGGACCGGAAGTTTGACTGAAGTATGGAAAGTTTGAGATCTTCGAAGTTGTGACCTTCTAGTAAACTCGACTTACTGCGCAACCAGCAGGAAAGAAGGAGGGACTGCGCTCTTTCCTGTCTCCCTCCTTCTTTCCTGCTGGTTGCGCAGTAAGTTGAGTTTACGAGTATGAACCAACTAGTCTGCAAAGAACTTTTGCTGTGACCTGCTACATTAAAATGCTGTGCCACTGCCTTGGGTAACTTCTTCGCCGTGTCCGCGCGATGCCCGTTTAATCTAACCTTAACAGGTTGTCCCGTTTCGCCAATGTACCGTTTCTGACAATATGAACATTCGATCATGTAGATAACGTTTGAACTGGTGCAGGTAAAACTAGATTTTATATGATGGGCGTAATCACTTCTGGTGCGTTTAACTATAACGTCATCTTGAAGGTGTTTACAAGTCTTACCTCTTGGACGAGAACAAGGTGTTATGTGGGCAGTAGAATGAGGGTTTACTTTTGCATGCACTAACATGTCCTTAAAATTCCTATAGCGGCGATACACGACCTTTGGTACTCCGGGAAACGCTTTTCTAAGGCGCTCGTTGCTTGTCTGTATTGGGTAATACTCACGGAGGATGTTATTTATGTTTGGTAGCGCATTTGAGTATTTGGTTATAAATGCTGGCGGCTGGCTGGGCTGTGCTACGGGGGCCCTTTGAGCTAGTGATGATTTCCTATGTAGTTGACATGCTTCGTTGTATACCTTGTTTAGAGCATCTTGCGGGTAATTTCTTTTAACTAATGTTTCCTTTAGGTTGCTTAAGTGGTGAACGTAGTCACCGTTGTCGCTACAGATCCTTCTTATACGCCTCACCTGTCTAACAAATATCCCTTGTTTGCAGTGTCGCGGGTGATGACTAGTGTAATCTAGGCATTACTGGCTGTCTGTTGGTTTTCTGTAAAGGGTCGTTTTAATTTTCCTGTTTCAATAGATACCGTCGTGTCTAGGAAGTTAATTTCACTGGAAGAATGGTGCATGGTGAATTTAATACTAGAGTGAAACTTGTTATAGTGGTCAATGAATGCGTTTAGTGTACTTACGCCATGTTCCCATATGATAAATATGCCGTCTATGTAACGGATATAGGTGGAAGGCTTCACTGGACATGACTCCAACAGCTCTGATTCTAACTGTCCCATTAGAATGTTGGCGTATGTAGGCGCAAAAGGGGTTCCCATACTAGGGCCGAAAATTTGCAGGTAGTAGGACGAATCAAATTCAAAATAATTTAGCGTCAGGACTAATTTCAGAAACGATAGGTAAACTTCAGCATTATGTGTTTGCTTGCTTTCTATGTGTGATTTTGAGACCGCTTCAATCTCTTCAGCGATAGCATGGTCCCTCAATACTTTTACTGGTCATGAAACTCCCGCGTAACTCAATGGGAGAGCTTCATATACCGCTCGCACTTTCCGAGCCGCGGCGCTGGCGTAGCTAGAATGGTTTCCGAAGCAGACGGCGCCTCGAGGACAATGTATTTGCGCTCACACAGGCTATCGAGATAGCACGCAAGGAGAATAGAGGGCTATACACTTGTTTTCTCGACGTCGCCAAGGCCTATGATAGCGTACCGCATGACCCGCTGTTTCACTGTATGACACAAATTGGCATGCCGAAGACATGGGTCAGTCTACTGCGCCGACTATACACGGACCATACGGTGGTTGCGTGCTTTGCCGAAGCTCAAGCTGAACCAGTGAAGGTGATGCCAGGTCTCAAACAGGGATGGCCGTTGTCGCCGCTGCTGTATATGCTGTATACAGCCAGCCTGGAGAGGATGCTGCTGGAGGATGGAGGTGGATTCTCGCTAGCTCGCTCCTATGGCGGAACACCCGTACCCTGGAGACTGCCGGGCCTGGTATATGCCGATGACATTGTTCTAATGGCTGACAATGTGGAAGACCTGCAGCATCTCGTCTCACTATCGGCAAATCACCTGAGCAAACTCGGATTGCGCTTCAACGCCAAGAAATCAGCGGTGCTGGTGTTCGCAGGCACGGACACATCGGCGGTGGTGTCGCTGCCGGAGGGTGGGCAGATTCCGTGGAGAGATGAGTACAGGTACCTCGGTGTTCAACTGAGCACATCAAGCCATGTCCTAGACATCCACGAGGAAAACATCCGTCAGACATCACGCAAAGCGGCGAACGTGTTGCGCAAGCGAAGTCTCTGGGGCTGCAACCGCTTCCTGCTGGTCCGAGAAATGTGGAAGTGTGTGCACGTCCAATGCCTCTCGTTTGCCAATGCTGTGCTGACCTTCCAGTCAGGAACTAGACATTGGCTGGAGCGAGGGCAGCGAGAGGTTGGTCGACTGGCGTTGGGCTGCCACGGACGAGTTGCCATAGAGGCCATTCAAGGAGACGTGGGGTGGTCGTCGTATGAGGCTAGAGAAGCCAGGAGCAAGATCGCCTACGAGGGCCGCCTGCGTCTCATGAACGACCGCAGGTGGGCACGGCGCTTGTTCCGCTACACACACTTGACCGGAACGAGGACTGAATGGGCTGCGTGGTTGCACACCCTCCGCCGAAAGTCCGGGTTCTTCGCGAAGCCCGTGACGGCAACCAGGGAGTGCCAATGGGCTCGGGCCGTTCAAGAACAAGTACGGGAAGAAGAAAACGAAAAGTGGCGGAAGGCGATGTGTTCCAAGACAACATTGACGGAGTACCGCAAGCACAAAAGTGTTATAGAAAAGGAACGCATCTACGACACAAATGGGGGTAGCGGCCTTTTGTTTGAAGCGCGGTCTGGGGCACTGCGAACACTTGTGTACCGCCGTCGATTCGACGAAGCTACCGACGACACGAGGGCTTTATGCCGGGTGTGCGAGCAGGAAGAGGAAACCATCCCCCACCTTGTGCTACGCTGTACGTCTTTGTGCCCCCGCCAGCGAGAGGGCACTACTCTGCCCGAGGCACTGGGGTTTGCGCGCACGAGTGACACGGTGCTGCACGCAGACGGTGAAACGGCTGGTGCAGTGAACTATGCAGCAGTTCGCACCACCAAAGCAAGGCTGGTGCGGTGGTGGCGAGCGACGCAGCGGCAGTGAATTAGCCGTACAGACTTATTTACGGTGCTGTGAGTGTGTGTGTGGTTTTTTTTTGTTTTTTTTCTTCTTTTTTTGTTCGCTGGCTAGGGCAAATTAATCTTGCCCGCCCGATACAAAGGGAATAGCCCCAAGTCATCATCATCAGCCAGGCACGTAGCCAGGATTTTTTTTCGGGGGGGGGGGGGCCCAAAGCCTAAATGTTTGAAAGAAAGTCTTTCCACGGCAAAAAGAAAAAAAAAGTTGCCCAGGCACATAGAAGGCTGGACAAATTTCGGGGGGGGGGGGCCCGGGCCCCCCGGGCCCCCCCCCTTGCCTACGTGCCTGTCATCAGCATCATCATGGGGACGAGGAAGCCGGCTGCTGCTGGCCGCCATTAGCGGAGTGTGGGCGCGGAGTGGTGTTTGTGTTTGTGATGGTTGCACCCCATGGAGTTTTTCTTTTCGCGGTCACCTCGCCGTGACAGCGATGCCCAACACCTGCTGTATGCCGGGCTGTCGCTCGGTATACAAGGGCACCGTCGAAAAAGTCTCCCTGTTCTGTTTGCCAGCCGACGCAAAACAACGCGACAGGTGGAAACGTGCAATCCCGCGACAGGAGACTGTCGGATTTTCGTTCGACTCCAAGTACGTTCGCCTGTGCGAAACACATTTCGATGCAAGTGACATTGTACGTGCGGACGTGTGCACAGTGAATGGAAACATCGTTTCACTGCCTCGAGATCGACCAAGACTGGTGGAAGACGCCGTGCCTAGAATTGTGTGTGTAGTGTGTTTGGAGTTTTATGTGAAGTACGGTGTTTGGAGTGTGTGCGTTTGCTTTCTGGATAATGATAGAAACTAAAAAGTGATGCCGTGGGCCAAATTTTGAGTGAGTGAGTGAATAACTTTAATAAGTTCCTGCAGGTTTCCGGGCTGGGTTCCCGCCTAGGAGTCGGCCGAGAGACCGTGTCTCTCAGCAGCTTCCTTGGCCTGCTGGATCGCCCAGAGTTGATTGTCTAGTCCTGAGCTGAGCAGCGCGGCCCGCCAACGCACCCGAAGGTCCTCATTGGAGGCCGCGTCCCTAGTTTTGCGTATTAGTGATGGACACTCCCAGAGAATATGCGCTAGTGTGGCCCTATTGGTGCAATACTTGCATAAGTTGTTTGTATACAAATCAGGGTAAATGTGCTTCATAATTACGGGATTAGTGTAGGTGCCTGTTTGTAATTGCCGCCATTGAACGGACTGGGCCCGGCTAAGTTTGGGGTGGGGCGGGGGGTATTCCCGTCGCTGAATTTTATAGTGTTGGGTAATATCGCTGAATTTGGTTAGTCTATCCCCCCACTCCCATTCGTTCACAAGGGAGTCCTTTCGGGTAGTGTCAACCGCAGACGCAGCTTGGAACGTGAGACCTCGAGCCACGTTGTGCGCCACCTCGTTAAGATTGACCTCCGTGCGGTCGACGGCTGTGTGGGCGG
Organism: Rhipicephalus sanguineus; assembly: GCF_013339695.2. Classification (NCBI taxonomy): domain Eukaryota; kingdom Metazoa; phylum Arthropoda; class Arachnida; order Ixodida; family Ixodidae; genus Rhipicephalus; species Rhipicephalus sanguineus. The sequence continues at coordinate 154,720,487 of NC_051183.1, forward strand.
GAAACCAGAGGATGTGTGCATTTTGTTCGTCAGAGCGGGTTTTGCCTTTAGTAAGGACTTGCAATGCCACTGGAGAGATCCTACCATTTGCAAAATTTCGAACTGCCGTTTGTGAGTCACTGATAATATATTGGGCATCGGTGGGAGCTATGGCCAGCGCGATAGCTACCTCCTCCGCTGTTTCTACGTGCCTTGTGTTGATCGAAGCACTGGTCATGCATGTGTGCGTATGGTCTACAACCGCAACAGCAAAACGGCGACCGTCTCGATAGCGCGCTGCATCGACAAACACGGCCTCCTCATTGCGGCCAAAACTTTGGAGCATAGCTCTGGCTCTACTGATTCTTCTGCCTTTGTTGTGTTCAGGATGCATGTTCTTTGGCAGTGGTGGTATTATGAGTTTAGTACGGATATCGCGGGGTATGTCGTGTTTGTTACCGTGTTGTGTGTGATAAGAAATGCCGAGACTGTCGAGAATGTGGCGGCCGGCTTTGGTATTGCTCAAGCGCTCGTACTGCGAGATCTGTTGCGCTTCAATTATTTCTTCAAGGGTGTTATGAAGGCCTAGTTGGAGGAGGAGTTCCGTGCTGGTACTCTGCCGAAGCCCTAGCGCCTGTTTGTAAACTCGTCTAATGAGTCCGTTGAGTTTGGCTTTTTCTGCCGCGAACCATCGGTGGTAGGCAGCGACATAGGTAATATGGCTGAGCACGAATGAGTGGATAAGCCGAAGAATACTTCCTTCTTTCATGCCCTGATGTTTGTTAGTGATTCGTTTAATGAGTCGCATCGTGTGCGCGACTTTAGCTTCTAATTTACGGATTGTCTCACCATTTGTGCCTTTGCTTTCAATAAGAAGTCCCAAAACCCGTATTTTATCGACTGTCGGTGTGATACGTCCGTCCGCCGTTTTCAGGGTAATGTCTGCATATGAGAATGTAGGACTATACTGTTTGGGGGGTCTGCCTTTGAGTGTGGGGCGGTATAGGAGGAGTTCGGACTTCTCCGCCGAACAAGAGAGCCCTGTCCCGTGGAGATATCGTTCCACTACGTTTACCGCTTCTTGTAGTCGTTCTTCTATAGAGCCGTCGCTGCCGTTACATATCCAGAGCGTAATATCATCGGCATAGATGCTGTGATGAAGCCCGGGAATCATTGACAGCTGTGAGGGCAATCCGAGAAGAGCTAGGTTGAATAATATGCAATATTTTGTTTTACTTTGATAGTGCTGTTTGCTGGTGTTGTCGCTGAATCGAGAAAATTTCTAGAAAGGTTCAAAAAAAGTAATACAGTTTTATGTATAATTGATCAGTTTAAAGGAGTACTGACACGATTTTGAAGTGCAGCAAAACGGACGTTTTTGGTTTCCTTGGCATGTAGTGTTAACGCTCTCCCCATACCGCATCCGGGAAACACGTATAAATATTTAAGTTTGATTTTAAAGTTTTCATCTCCCAGCATCTGGAAGGCAGCTTCACCGCATGGAGAGCCCTATGACGTTTCAAGTCAGCTCAGTTGGTTTGCGAAATCTGGGTTCTGCATGCAGCCTAAATCACAGAAATCGCTGTCGGAGGCACTGGACGACAGTTCACTCATCATGAACCACGTTTGAGTGACAGCAAAGGACAGCAGGTGCATATTTCGTGGGTTGCAGCGTGCCCGTGACGTCACTGGCCGACTTGACACGTCATTATGAAGCCGCCCTCTCGAAACCGAAACCGAAACTGCCGGTTGAAAGAAGCGGTATTAAAAATATGTGCAATGCATCCCCAGGCACCACGACACTCTTTTTAGGGTTCTCGACACCTGTGCTTTCATTTAGAGCAACAACCCGAAAAATTTTAAAATTCATGTCAGTACTCCTTTAAGCTGAATAACTGGGTTGATGGAAGCACCGGGTTGGTTTCGATTTGCGCTGGTGTTTACATAGAAGGAACAGAGGGGCTAATTGGAACGCCAACTTAGAACTCGTGGTCATTGCGACAGTATATTGGAATGGATAAAAAAAAAAGAGCCGTGCATATTAGAAGTCGGCAGTGTTATGAAATCTGCATGCGTAAAATCAAAACCTTTCTCTTGAAAATCGCACATTGTGCCTATGTCTAGCAAAAGCAGCTCACCGCAGTTACACCTCGTTATTGTTTTTAATCTTCATAATCTAGCAACAAAGAAAAAAAAGCGAAACAACACGAGCATCCCTGTCCGTTTTGTGGTATCTCAATCTGCGCATTTGATTTTTAAAGCTATGTTTCACTAACGATATCCCGCAATGGGTACTTCAAAGCTATTAATGCCAAGTTAGCCTGATATAAAGGCTTCTTTATTGATACGCGAACTTCTATTTGCAGCTTCGTGATGCCCTATAGAATAAAGTGACAATTAGTCCGAAAATGAGCGTTACGTGCATGCATCCAGAGTACGGCTAATCCGCAACCTCTAGCGCAGAATATGTTAACCTGTCAGTCATCTAGAACCAGTGTTCGCGGTTTAAGCCCGAAAGTGACTATGCGGGAAGCGGAGAAATGTAGGAACGTCACGAACACACGCGTCACTTGACAGACACCCTCAAGCAAAACATTGCCAGCAATCAATGACTTGGGCAATTTGACAACGCGCATCATGTACGATATTGACAATACTAATCACGACTATGATTTGTTAGCGAGAACTACGGAAACAAACTACAGAATGCATTTGAAGAAATACTCTAGCTACGCTAAAGGAAAGGAAATTCTGAAAGGTCCTAAAATTAAGGTCAGATGTACTCTTGGTACCCTACCGCCTAAACTATTAGCAAATCGAACAGCATTTCAGAAAGCGCGTCTTTTTCATTAATAGATATTTTAAAAGAACACTGCGGAAATCAGCTTGCTTTAATAACCAACCAACTTAATAGCGTTAAACTATCTGAAGAGGAATATGAAGAACTTGCCCAATTTGTAGAACGTAGAGAAGATAAATTGCTGATCAAGGAAAAGCGCAAAGAAAACCATGCTACGGACTCTGCCCTCGGTATTTCGATGAACATTGTAGAAATCTCCGCAATCCCAGCCCAAGACCCAGAACGCCGTAGCGAAGTGGTAGACATATCACAAAGCTTACGTCCAGTCGATATAGATCTGCTACAATACAGCGAACGAGTACGAGGTCCACAAAGATATAACTGAGTTTTCAAGACGTTTGCGCGTCAAGGAATTCTTTTTTGATAAGGCAGATACGGAAGACGTAAGCAGTGACTCTTTGCGTCCGCCAAGCACTTGGACACCAGATACAGAACAATGCCAAGAGTTAGATCAATATATAAATTAGTCTAAAGGGAAATTCTGAGCACAGCTAAACGTAGTCGAAAGCCGCAGAACTTATGCAGAACACGAGGTCTTGAAACAACTTTCAAACAGAAATGACATTGTTATAAAGCCAGCGGACAAGGGTGGTAGTATAGTAATCTGGCCTATATAAAAAATATAAGAACGAAGCTATCAGACAACCCAGCAACAACATGCACTATCGAAAATTAGCCTCGCACCCGACTCAAGAATATAGTAATCGCATACAACATACGATAACTGATTGTCTAGTCAGGGAATTAATCACGCGCTCTGAGCACCGGTTCCTAATGCCTAAAAATAAGCAAGCAGGCCGCTTCTACCTTCTTCGGAAGACTCATAAGGTGTCCATAGGTAAACGGCTTATCGCGCAAATATCGGGCACGCCTATAATATCTAACAACAATACACCTACTGAGAAGCACACGTTGTTGGGCTAGTCGGTTCATGTTCTTTCAGAAGCCACGGATGTGGCTATTTCGCGCAAAGAAGTCACAAGGCGATTTCTTTGCGCGAAATAGCCACATCCGTGGCTTCTGAAAAAAAAAAAAAAAAGATACACCTACTGAGTCGCTATCAACATTTCTAAATCATCATTTATCTAAAATATCATCTAACCTACCCTCTTTCGTTGAAGATACACCTTATTTCCTTCGAATAATAGATTCTATTAACGAAAAACAAACACTCTCGGATCAGGCCATTCTGGTCTGCTGCTTGCATACGAATATACCTATCGCTGAAGGGATTGAAGCAGTCCCAAGATCACTCATAGAAAGCAAGCAAGCACATAATGCTGAAGTTTACCTATCGTTACTGAAATCAGTCCTGACGCTAAATTATTTTGAATTTGATTCGTCCTACTACCTGCAAATTTTCGGCCCTAGTATGGGAACCCCTTTTGCGCCAACATACGCCAACATTTTTATGGGACGCTTAGAATCGGAGCTGTTGGAGTCATGTCCAGTGAAGCCTTCCACCTATCTCCGTTACATAGACGACATATTTATCATCTGGGAGCATGGCGTAAGTACACTAAACGCATTCATTGACCACTGTAACAAGTTTCACTCTAGTAATAAATTCACCATGCACCATTGTTCCAGTGAAATTAACTTCCTAGACACGACGGTATCTATTGAAGCAGAAAAGTGGGCGCCTGAGAAAACAGCAACTTCCCGCTTGTAGCCTTTCCGCGGCGCGCACGACTTCAATATTTGGCTGAGCTGTTCATAGCCGTGTCAGCTTTTCGCAGGATGTGTTTATTCAACAAGCCTAAGGGGTGCTTCATGACCCCTTTAACACGTGTTATACGCGTTAGCGAACCTGAGAACTCTACCTGCTTGAGAACTCTGCTTTATTTGTGTGCGCACCTTTCTTTCCCTTTTATGTTCTGTTACAAGCATCGGACCGATGCTTTTTCAGAGGGGGGCAATGGGACGCGCGCTTCTTTTGTTATTTTTATGTAACTGGTCCTTTACACAAATAACCACTGCCTTGCGCAAACGCCGTGCGAATGTCTGCGAACCTTCCATGATATTTCAGAACATTCTGATAGGCGTAAGCACGCAAACGCGAACAGTTGAGCTCAATCTAGAACTAAGCGGCCACCGGCGATAAGGCTCGAATGTTCGATGCCACATGTAGAAATACCGACGCGCCTTGCCCCAGATGAAATTACCGACGGCCGAGGCTCTGTTTGCCGCTATTAGTGCACCACAGCGTGAATTGCCTGTACCTTGTGTTTTCATCTTCCTGGCACAAGTTCGTCCAAATAAAAGGTTTCGTCATGAATACGCCCACTGGTGCCTTCGTCAACGTCACGACCACGTAAGAATGCGTTAAGAATGAAAGAAAAGACTAGAACGACTAGAACTCGGCTGTTCTAGGCTTCCTTTGGACTCAACATTTGGCTCCTCCTTTTCAGTGCCCAATGGCAACACTGATGTGCGTTTGTGCTAAAATTGTGTGGGCCTCTCAATTAGCACCTGACAACCTACGTTACTGTGCTTTAGCGCATGTTTTGTGGACTCTTTATAGACCGGCGCAATGGTTTCCCCTCTGTTTATTATTTATTATCTCTTTTCCGCCTGCTTGAGCGCAGGGTAGCAAACCGAATATTTCGATCCGATTAACCTCCCTGCGATTTCCTTTGTTCTATATCTTTATGAGTTCATGCCACTTTTGTTCCATCATATGCTTTCTTTAGCGAAAGATGACAGATTCTACAGTTTGGGGAGTGCGAGTGCTCGTTTGTTGTCTGTAATTGAAATCTATTGTCTTTCCAGCTCATGGCCATTAGAAATGCCCTGAGGTCTGCAGCTCTCGAAGATATACCTGCGCCAGTAGCCTCACAGGTAAGATGCTGCGCATAAAAGTAGTACTGCAACATTAGGAATGAAGGCCGGAAGGAAACGGAAAAAGAGAAGGCAGGGAGGTTAACCAGGAAAACTTCCGGTAGAACGTCCAATGTACAGATTGCCATGCTTCTCTTTTGAAAGACATCGGTACTGCAGTTGAAACTCTATTTAATGAAGTGGTGAGGGTGTCCAAATTATTTCGTGAAAACTGAAAGTTCGTAAAATCGAGAAAAGAATTTTTCGGGTCCCCGAAATCTAAAGTTGTAACGCAGCGACAAGCAATAGCTACCAGTTCGTTGTTCTTGTCCCAAATCTACTCCTGCTTATGTGAAAAGTCCGCAAGGGTGGCCGGAGGGTGGCCCTGACGTGGAGCCTCCCACGACACCCTGAAATAGGGGCACCATGTCTGGCCAATGCAGGTCAGAAAAGCGGTTACGTGAAGCAATGACGGGCGAATGATATGCGGAGACGTGGAGTGCGCATGACGTGATTGTGCGAGCAGGCCGAGCGAGAAATTTGCAGGGAGACGATTAGTGCAATGAAGTGACAAAACCAAGCACCGCCGCCCGTAGCAACATCCGGTACGTAAGAGCGCTACAAACTGCCGAGTGAGTTCATAGCTCCATGCATGGACGCGGCGTGCAGCCTCGCCAAACTAAAGCTAGGTCCGTGAGGGCGCCTCTCTTACAAAAATGGATTTAGACAGCTTATAGACTGTCTAAACCCATTTTTAGACAGTCTATACACCGTCTACATACATTTTTGTAAGGGCTAGACGTCTTAATGCGATAACGTTCGAGCGCACGCTCGAAGAAAAACCCATCTCGGCAAATTGGAAGGACATCACTGCTTTTTAACACGAAAGTGTTTTATGCCGGGGTCCACCAAGACTTTAGTGACGTATTTCCGTCGCGGATATGACGTTGATAAAATAAAGCCTAACGAATTAGAAAGAAAGAACTGTAAGAAAAAGTTACCCCGCCTGGAATCGAACCTACGACCTCTTTGTCCGCGACTATAAGCGCCCGGCGCTCTACCAACTAAGCTAACAAGACACATGCACGACACTCCACAAACACGCCTGATACATTCCCAGGATTTGGGGGCATTTGTGCGTGACGCCATCTCTTGGCTGTAGCAACGGCGTCCTGCCATAACTGAATGGGAAATGGGCGAAAAAGATCATATCTCTTGAAAAAGCAAGCTATCAAAAACGACTCGTGGTTCTATAAAATACCCACTGGAACGTTCTAGTAAAATTGCAGTATTGCACTACAAAGCGTGTGGCTTCCCAGGGCAAGTAAACAACGCCCATTAGAAACACATGGGGCCCTATTGTAAACTTTTAAACACTCCGGGAAGCCACGCGGTTTGTGGTGCGACACTAATTTTAAACGAATGTACGGCAGGCCACCGCAGTGTTACGGCAGGCTCCGGCAGGCCACCGCAGTGTTACGGCAGGTTCAGTTACGGCAGGCCACCGCAGTCACCGACGAGAGATGGCGGGTACGTGCATATGTCCCCAAATCCTGGTGATGTCTCACACATTCTCTCTCGCACGGTGCTCTCTGTTGGCGGGCCTAGACGGGGCGAGCGGTGCCGCCGTCTGTGAAGTAATGCGGCACCACACTTACTAGTTCCAACAGAGGACGATTCGGCGACGACGCAGTTAAAGCACGGCCAGCGAAATTGCGCAGTCTTGGAGGCCATAGTTAAAGCGTCTCAATACCACTGAAAAACACTGGCCGCGCTAGCATCGCGGAGTCGATCTAGACGCAGTTACGTTCTTCGCCTTTCGCTTCGTGTTAGCGTGTGACGGCTTATTGTCAGAGTAGTGCAGCTTCCACATGCACCAACGGTGTTTCGCCGCCGACTGCTTCGAGTGTGATAGGACCGACTAATAAAACTGCCGCAATAAGCGCTGCAGAAAGGCAAAGATGCTGAAGGGCGAATGTCGTGCCTTGGTGGAGCGAGTCAGAGGCCAGCGGGACGTGGAACGCCTTCGCGAATTCGTGGCTCAAGCTACGAATCTATATTATAAATGCCTCCCTTGTTGCTGGAGCGCAGAGTGGTAGTGTATGCATGAGCACAGGCGTAGGTTACCCTATGACTCGGGAGCGCGCATCGTACCGTTTCCCTCCTTCAGTGACGACGCTTTGAAGCAGTGCATACCGAGTACCAGTGTTTATTATGTGCTTGTTGGTGTCATCTTTCCGAGGGATCCACGATACGCTGTGTCCAGGTACATGCTAAAAGCTTCAGCTACCACAACGGTTAAATCGCGATCATGCGCGTTAGTCGTCGCGTTAGAGATGTACCACTAGGCGTCAACGTGGGTGCATCCACGTCAAACGGCGCTAGAGCTGCCAAAAACCAATAGACATTGTACAAGCTCTCATATATCGCTACACAATAAGCACTACTTCTGTGAAGGCACGTTTCACTTTCGTGTTATACCGATTCCTATGACGGAAGAATCAGCCATTTTTTTTGCTCAGTTATTTCTGGAAGAAACTTCGTTAAAGCTGGTGTTGTGGCCTAGCAAGTTCGTTAAATCGGATTTATAATAACACTGAGCTCTGTGGGTATTTGTTGGGAAATCGAAGGTTCTTCCTTACATCGAGAACTTCATAAAATCGGGTTTCGTTAGATCGAATTTTAACTGTATATAGTTAGCTAGCGCTTTTAGAGCTACACAAAACAGCAAGGTGAAGTCTTGCTTCTTAATTCGTAATTGTTACTCCTGCGTTATGTATTTCATGTGCTTATTTTCCTTTCGCTGTTGCGGTTGAACACAGTAATAAAGTTACAGTAATAAATATTACAGTAATAAAGGTTTTCCAAGACGAACGTACTGCAACGCGTGTTATTTGGATGCATTCGGGCTTCACCCGCAAAGACTGTTTGCAACACTCCGCGCAGACCGCGCCGCGATGTTGCAGTAGCTTCACGAATGTTTTAGCTCATTCCATTAAGATTTCGCGCGGGACGCGAATAGTGTAGTTTCTTCGAGAGATTACTCTGCCACCAGCGATAACGCTGGAATGTTCGATAGCACACGTATAAAAGCCGAGACGCTTTACCGCTTGTCAGATTATCGACGGCCGACGCTCTGTTCGCAGCTATCAGTGCACAGTGTGTATTACTTGCAGTTTGAGTTTCCATTTTCCGGCTACAAGTTCAGGGCTAATGTCGTTCACATCCAGCGCTAAATGTAGTTCAAATCCAGTGCTAATGTCGTTCTTGTGTAGCGATTGGTCTAGTTCTAAATCCTGCGCTAATTGCAGCTCCACTACTGTGGAACCTGAGGAACTGGCCGACGCTCTGTTCGCCGCTATCAGTGCACAGTGTGTATTACTTGCAGTTTGAGTTTCCATTTTTCGGCTACAAGTTCAGGGCTAATGTCGTTCACATCCAGCGCTAAATGTAGTTCAAATCCAGTGCTAATGTCGTTCTTGTGTAGCGATTGGTCTAGTTCTAAATCCTGCGCTAATTGCAGCTCCACTACTGTGGAACCTGAGGAACTGCGTAGCAGGGGCACCCAGCAATTCGCGTTGCGTTGTGTTTGTAACAGCGACACCGGAGAAGCGCCGGTGGAAGGAGCAATCGCCTTTTCTTGGACGGCGTGGGTGGCAGCCGCATCTTTTCGAAACGTTCGTAGCGATCTTCCGTGACGTATTGCCATTGCTTCTTGTTTTTTGTGTTAATTATAATATTTTACACCTTGTTCGTTCCTTTTAACCCGGTTTTAAGCATTGCTAGCCTTGCTTTAGGCCTGTATTGACCACTTGATTTTGAGCGTGATCACGCCGCATGAGAGCTGTGGGTGGATGACAAGCCGGGCCCCTAAAGTGCTCCGCACTTAAAATCGCCCACGTAGCGAAAGGCGTGCACAGTCTGCCCTTCCGCGAGCTCACTCATGACTCCTTGTCACATCGTTCCAACAAGTCACTCAGCACAGGAGCTAGGCTGCCACCCACGCACACACACCTCTGTACTGGACAAAGTAGTCCTTTGAAAGGCGATTACGGAAGGCACCGCAATGGT
>NC_051183.1:154730316-154760087 GCF_013339695.2 Rhipicephalus sanguineus
AAAAATTTTTTGCGCTAGTCATTTTCAAATTTTATTTTAATTACCAACTAGCCCAATGCCACACGTTGCTTCGGGAACGGAGACTTACTTGTGCAAAAGATAATTGTAGTTGACGAGCAGTTTAACTGCGTAGTGAACGGCGACAGCACGAAACGCAAACGGCTGTCGTACAGTGTAAGAAGCGCTGCGGGCATGGAACATCTGCTCGGTGAAGTTGAAAAACTGAAGTTGAAAACTGACGACTCTTCTAGCGACAGAGTACGCGCGAATAACTGCTCGGTGCTCACACCACGGCCGATCTGTTCGAATTGTTTAAGGCACCGTAGAAGGAGGCGACGTAGAAAGATGAGGCACCGAAAATAGAACTATCCGCTGAAAAAATTGCTGAGAGACGACATCTATTTGATGTAATCGCACATTGAGATTTCATTTACCGAGTTCTCGTATAATTTTCCGATTTAGGGTCAGTATCTCTTTAGCCGTCGCGAAGACGTGTTTTGTAAACATTGCAAAGCATTGGTGATGTTTTTCGAGAAAGTTTTTTTCAATAAATTGTAGACGACATGAGTATACCGTTTTTCTAGGACGTTTTTGTATCTCGATTAATTACGCTCCTATGCTTGGAAGTTAAGCGCAATGTAGACAGCTCAAATATTGTCACAGGGTCATGACGTCGACGAAGGCAGCAGTCAGCAGGTCTGAGATGAAACTCTTTATGTGGCCGGGAAACTGAAAGTCAAACTACAGTAATACACTGATAGCGGCGAACAGAGCGTCTACCGTCGATCAACTGACAAGCGGTCAAGCGCGTCGGCTTTTATACAGGCGCTGTTGAACTTTCCAGCGATATCGCTGGTGGCGGCGTTATCTCTCGACAAAGCTGGAACATTCGCGTGCGGCGCGCAATCTTACCAAAACGATCTACTACAATCGCGAAGCTTCTCGAACACTGCTTCGCGAACAGCGTCGAGCGTTGATAACCGTCCTTGCTGGTCAAACCCGAATACATCAAAATAAAACAAGAAGTGGGCGTGGCAATATAGACCGAACATCGATTCTTAGCCAATCAATGAACAACACACGCGGGCCAATGCGTGCAGATGACCTCATGCATATCCACCTAAGTATCCACCTAACTAGTACAGTAAGAAAGTTGCCGCGCAGTTGCCGCGAGCAACTGCGCGGCGACCGCAGCGTTATGCCGTGGCAGCAGACGACGCGCCGATAGTAGCGCAAGACGGAACTGCAGCGCCGCTAGTTCTCGCGACCGCCGTTCGGACCACCCTCCTCCGCTGGCGGAGATACGGAGCTTTGAAACTGAGTTTGTTCTAGTAACGTTGGATGGCTCCGAGGCCTACGCTGCTTGCGTCGGTGTGGCTTTCCGTGTCGGCGTATTCGTCGAAGTGACGAAATGCTTCGACTTGTGCCGTTCCCCACTTGAATTTCACGTCGGTTTTCGTGAGGGAATTAGCGGCTCGGCGATCCGTGAAAATCCCTTGACTAAACGTCTCTAATAGCCGCACAAGCCGAGAAATGGGGGTACGGCCTTCTTGTTGGTGAGCGGCGGGAGGGCAGTGATGGCAGCTGTTTTCCGTGGGTCGGGGTGAACTCCAGACATGCTAATAACGTGGCTCAAGAACAAGAGCTCCTCGTACGCGAAGCGGCACTTTTCTGGCTTCGGGGTGAGTCCGGAGGTTTTGACAGCTTGCAGGCGCCGGAGGTGCTCGTCGAAGGTTGAGGCAAACACAATGACGTCGTCCATGTACACGAGGCAAGTTTGCCACTTCAAGCCTGCCAGTCTGTATCCATAACGCGTTGGAAAGTTGCAGGCGCCGAGCAAAGTACCGATGTGCATGGCCTTGAAGAGGCCGTCTGGTGTCATAAAGGCCCTCTTTTTTTCTGTCTTTATCGTCGACTTCGATTTGCCAGTAGCCACTCTTGAGGTTCATCGCGAAAAGTTCTTCGCGCTGTGGAGTAGATCCAGGGCGTCGGCTATACGTGGGAGAGGATACACATCTACCTTTGTGGTTTTGTTCAGGCGACGATAATCGACGCAGAAACGTACGGTTCCGTCCTTCTTCACAAGCACCACGGGTGACGCCCATGGACTCTTGGACGGCTGGACGATTCTGTTTCAATTGGCCATCAAGAGAACAAGCACCATAGGCAGCTACTCGCTTCGCATGATTCGATTCCAGCAATGCATGGGATCTACCGGAATTTTATCTGAAGCAATTAACAACTCCCCCGAATTGATGACGCCCGAACTAATAATAATAATAACAACAACAACAACAACAACAGCAACAACAACAACAACAACAACAACAACAACAACAACAACAACAACAACAATAATAATAATAATAATAATAATAATAATAATAATAATAATAATAATAATAATAATAATAATAATAATAATAATAATAATAATAAAACTCACAGGGTCCCTCATGCATCCACCTCAGTCGACTCGAAGGCGAAAGCCATCATCTTAGACTGAAAGCTTTCTGCAACTAACGTGGTTTCGCAATGCACCCAGGATCGGAGGCATTGTAAGCTTTCTGCACTTCACCTTGTTTTGCATTGCCTCCGGGACCAGCCCATCTTTGAGGAAGCAATGATGACGTGATGACGTCACCATGTAACGTCATGACATCATGATGATGACGTCGCAAATTCTGGTGATCTGTGACGTCACGTTGACGTCATATGGGGAGTTCATCACGTGATTATTTTTTTTGCCTGACTCATGTTGACGCCGCCGACGGGGGATGTTGACGCAGGACGCCGGTCAATTTTCTCGTTTGATGAGGCATCTAAGGCTTTCGGAGAACGGTGATTTGGGCAAGATGGTTGGTATTCATCTTGAAAACAGCGCCTACACACGAGGACGAAGACGAAGGAACAACGGGATCAGCGCCTGTCCCGTTGCTCCTTCGTCTTCGTGTGTATGAGCTGTTTTCAAGATGGATCTAAGGCTTTCGCCTTAACAATAAATGAATAAATTGATGTTAGTAATTGCAGTCGTCAGCTCCGTGCCTGGTGGTTTCGAGTGACACTCCTCGGCCACGCGTATTGCAAGCGATCTGAGGTCGGAACAGAGCAAGGCTCACCTCAATTGTCTCTTAATTTCTTTATTGTAGCGTAAAAGAAACAGTCTTGGAATATCGAATATATCACTATCATCATGGCCCCTGCAGGACCTCTCCCAAAGATCTCCACACAACCCTGTCCTGCGCGAGCCGATTCCATTTCGCGTCTCCTCATTTCTTCGTCGCTTCCTTTGCCATGCTCGCCCACCCGTGCATCGTTAAAAAAGTTGCCAAACCGTGGACTAACAGTAACTTTCCTTACTTAAATATAACGTAATGAAAGGACATGCCATTAGGTCGCAGCACATGGTGAGTTTGGTAATGTCGTAGTTAAGAATTATGAGGCAGGAAAAGGGCCTACTCGAAGTGCCCAGAAGGTGCTTTAACCATTGTTTTTTCTTTTTGCAAGAGTCTAAACAATGCTCATGCAGGTAACATTTTTCGCGGGTGTTGCTTTGTACCTGTTGATAGTACACAAAAGTACATATGCTGTATAAGTAAGCTGCTGAGGAATGAAGCTCGGTGAAAAAATCACAGTTTCGCCGCAAAGGCGAAGCAATGAATGCGATAGCAAGAAACTAATGCTATACGAAGTGAGGCTCGCCAATGGATACTCTCAGTTTGAACAGCGCTCCTGTTACAAAGGCGGCCGAAGCAGCGAAGGAAACTAGCGTGCTTCAAGTGTCGAGCTGTGACACTTGATAGTTCGCGCTCATCTTCTGTTTGTTCGTTTAGCGGCGCTCCGTAACATGAGCGCGGACATCACGGTTAAAGCTTGAAACATCCCTCTTGCCCTCACCACGAGAAAACCGCGCGAGCAGACAGCGGAAGGCCAAGGTTCTCCTTGCGCAAATATAAGAAGCGAGCGAGCTCGCCGACGACTTTTAAATGCGCTCGTCGCGCTCCTAGCGCCATCTCGCTGGTAATGAAGAAACGCTTATGAGCGTCGGCCATCTCTGAGTCCGTCCAGCGGCAAAGGGTGTGTATATAACGCTCGCCGTTAGCTATGCGGAGGACCTGCGTTCCGTGGCGTAGTGGCTAGCGCCATTCGCTGCGGAGCAAGAGGTCCCTGGTTCGATTCCGCGCTTCGGAAGCATTTTTCTGAATTATTTTTCTTTGGGGCTTTTAAATATATATACATACTTATACATATACGGTGCATGACGGCGACGGGGGCGGACATTTTCCAGCCGAGACCGTCCATATAATTGCTATCGCAATAAAAGAAACAGCTCCTGTCGCCCGGGCGTGCGTGACATTAGGCTGAAGTGGAGCACGAAGGTAACACGCGCGTCAAGCGCATTTATCATTGCGAACAGTAAAACATCGCAACTGACGGGAACGGAGCATAATTATGCGTGGTACACTCTAAGAAAAAAAAGAGTCAAAAGAGGGTCATGGAACCGTGCCTCTCTTCGGGCGTCCATGTGACCCCTTTTGGAAGGTACAGGCAGAGAAAAAGAGTTAGCAGTTCGGAAGGAGTCACTGGACGCCCCTGAAGCGCGTTTCGATTGGCTTCCGTCATGAAAGAGCCGCCGCAGCCGCCGTTTACGGCATACATATCGCGCGCTTGCCCTTTGGCGCTGTTTTGGCGCGTTGCTCGCCAACGGAGACGGGCTTGGCGCCTGGGTGACGCGCCGCTTCTGCCTTCTCTCTTAGTCGTCTCAGTCGTCTCAGGGTCTCAGCGTGGTCTCAGTTTCCTCGTCTATGCTATTGGAATGCGTTGCGTTGGTTGCGCGGGTTGCGTGTCTTGGAAGTTTCATCAGTTCATGTTCATGCGCGTTTTCGGTGGTGTTGACGCCGGCTCCGCGCACGAAGTGACGCTTGCAGGGCGGATTATTCATGGAGCTGCGGATACGGACAACGGGCGCCAGTTAACGGTGAGTGTACTGCTTTCGTAGGCACTAATTATACAGCTTTAGCTGGGCGTCTGCAGCAGCTCTGCGGAAGTTATCTGCCAGCCATTTCCAACAGCAGCCCGTGTCCGCGGGGCTAGTGCGGATGCCCAACTAAAGCTGTCGGTTAACGAGTTGCCACCGTTATGCGCGTTGCTGTACAAGCTCCCATAAAGTGAGCGATGCAAACAATTATCAAGGGTCATTTCTTGCTGACCGCGCGTTGTGTCTGCACTACTGAAGGTGCAAAATGTCGTTTTGAGATGCACTTTAGTCTACTTCAAAATAACATTTCCATCGACCTTGACTGTGCTGCGTGCTTCCGCGCGTGGGAACGTGAAAAAAAAAAAAAAGTCTGTGTACAGAAATAACACTCAGACGCACTATATATAATGGTTTTTGTTGGCTTAAAGACGGTAGCTTGAGGTGCAGATATAGTACGGTGGCTTCCAGAACGTATGCGGTAGTCATTCAAGTTGGACCCGCCTCGCCGGTAAGGCGAAAATGCTAGACTTTCGACGGCGCCCGTTGTTGCGGCCGTCGCCGTGCACTTTTTTTCCTTCGTTTCTGTTTGCTGTTTTCATGGTTTGCCAACATCTGCGATGACGCTATAACGGAATGAAGTGAGTGTACGTGATTTTTGGAGTTATGTGTGCTAATTCTAGCATATGACATGTCTGATCTCGACGTAGACGGCGTCCGCACGCGCTGGGTGTCGTTCGGGCCCTCGTACTCGCATGTGTTTATCTGAGTATGGGTTACGTTTGCAAAACATGCGGTCAGTAACCGCTCACGGCGTGCCCCTGACTGCCGGAGGATGTGTTTGGGTGTCGGGGTAAGCCGGCGCAAAACCGTGTTTATTCTGAAACCAAATTTTGAAGCGATTTCTCAGAAAAAAAAGTGCTTTCATTCGTGTATAGCCAGTGCCTATTGCGAGACGAGGTTCCCGCTGCCTTTTACGTGAAAATTTGTTTTCGTTCCTTCATTGTGTCTATGTGAACCACTTATTTTGTAGGTTTTGCAAACCATTACTGCAATTTCATTTTCTCATCATAATATCACGTTCTGCTTTTCAGATACCGTTGTTCATGGTGCTCACGCTGAACAGGAGCGACAACCTAGCAAGCCACAAGTCTGAGACCTCCAGCCGTCACCACTTTTTGATTTATTCTTAATCATAAGGAATAAAGATTGAAACATGATGCCCATTTCTGCAGATTATTTTGCACTATATGACACTATGCACATCAGTTACACATTTCAGTTGGTTATACTCATAGAAGCATGCAAATGAGGAATACCCAAACCTCTTAATTGGAAATCAAATACCATCTTTTCGCGCTTTCTATATAACTTTGCTGGAAAATATGTGTTGTTTTGACGAGTTTTATTAAAATAATGCTAAAACTGAACTATTCCCTTTTTGCAGTCGCTGGGCAGAACGGGAAGTTTTATTAGGCATGCTTAAAATGAATACTCCACTATTTTCAACAGTAGTCGCGCAAAAATAGAGCAAGGATCAAATGAGTAGCCTAAAATACTTGTGGAATCGCTTGACGCTTCGGTGTGGGTCACTTGACCCCCGTAGGAGTGTTACCGGCAAGAGTCGTCTGACTCCCTATAAGTGGTAACGTGATCCTCCCAATCAGAGTCTTTGCACTCTTTCTAGAGGGTCAGGGGACTCTCCTAGAGCGAGCCGACCCTGACCCACCAAGAGAGTCACCGTGACTATTTAAAGAGAGTCCTATACGTGGCAAGTCAGAACTCTCCGAAAAGAGTCACGCATACTCTTTTTTTTCTTAGAGTGTAGGACGTAGTACAACGCTGTACAACGCAACCTAGCGGGTTAGCGATATTTTACTTTACAATAATTGCTGGGGTTAAAGATATGAGAGACGCCGTAGTGGGGGACTTCGGAATAATTTCGATCACGCGGGCACACGGGTGTTCTTCACAGTTCGCGTCCATGGGTAATCGAGCGCGCGTCCTCGAGCTTAGGAGCGCGACATCCTGTGTGCTAAGCTATTACGGCGGGTAGCTATATTTTACTTTAGAAATAAGAATGCGCAGCATTCGTAAGATATTTCTTGTTCGAACATTCAGATTTTCCCGAATATTCGCCTCTTTAACCTCATATTCAGCTGTGGTCTAATATTCCAGAAAATTTAATTCTGTCTTTGTCGAATCGAATATATATCTCGAATGGAGAAAACATTCTATTCGTATTCGAATCTCGGAGTGTTCGCGCACCCCTAGTTTTTAGTGATATCCCTGACTTGGGCTATTTAAATGCACTTTTAACGCGATAGCGGTAAAGAGCTCATTTCGCAGAAATTCCGGTGTCGGTGTCCTCATATTTGGTTGTGCGCGAAAAGTCAGCGCTGTCCGTGAGCGAAAATTCCATGTAGATGCAAACGATGAAGCAATAAAGAACCTTCGGTTCGAGTGAGACCGGGAATTGGAACCTGCGACCCCTCGCTCCGTGGCGCGATGCGTTTTGCCGCGCGGCCACACCACGTATACATCCTCAAGTAAACTAACGGCGAGCTATTTATATACAACATTTAGCGGTGGTGGTACGCACATCTCGGAGGTTCTTCAGCGGCTTGATTTATCACCCGCGAGATGAAGAGCCCACGGCGCGCTGCTTTTAAACGGCATCGCCCCGCCGCGTGGCCGTATTTTGTCGCGCCGCATGCATGGATTTTGGAGCCGGAGGGCGTCCGCTTTGGCTTTCCTTGGTTTAGAGCTCCGCCGAGAAGCAAAGTGAGGCTAGCGATTGGGAAGGCGATGCGCCAACGGTACTGTTACGCGATCGCGTTCTACTCTTGAAAGCGAAGCTGAAGCTGCCTGCAAGTTTTTTTTACAGCACCGTTTCTCGCGTAGTTTGCTATATTGCGTGAAATTGCGTAGCCTTTTTTAAAAGCATTAGGTTTTTTTTTTCAAGTCGCACTTTGCAGCGAACAATAAAACTACAGTTGTACACGGTCTGTGAACCGAGTCGTGCTCACCTCCTGCTGGGCGAAGCGTCCGTACGCGTCCAGCCGGGGTGCGTCCTCGTCAGCCCTTCTTCCCGCTTTCTTTGACGTTGTGGGAACCGACGGTGGCGTAGAAGCAGCAGAGGCCGCGCTGTGCTCCGAGGGCCCGGAGGCGGCCTCGCTCGCGTTGTCCGTCTTGTTGGCGCCGCCGCCTTCGTCCAGCAGCATGAAGGCCGCCACCGCTCCCGCCGCGCACACACCCAGCACGCCCAGCAGGCAGAGGCAGAGGCCCAGGCCCGAGCCCCCGCCCGCCGCAGCCTTGCCCGTCTTGGTAGTGGACGCCGTGGACACGCTGGAGGACTGGGCGGTCGATTTGTCGTCGTCATCAGAGTCATCGTCGTCGTCCGACATGGCGCCGAAGGTGAAGACCGCCGATCAGACGAGAGCCACGGGACCGTCGGCTTTTCCTTGCGCACAGCCTGTCGACGGGAGAAAAAAAAGAAACAGCGCGCGCGAAAAGAAACCGAAGTATGCGACGATGGCGGGCGCGCGGCACGAGAGTTCTTTGTCTTCTCGCTGGAATAAACATCAGCGTTGCTTGGAGCTCCTCAGGAAGATGTTCCTCGAGTGGTGGATCCCTGGCAGCCTAGCCCCGGGCACAATAACAACCGTTGGGCAAATAAAGTTTATTCAACTCGACTCGACTCAGGCGTGGTGTCTCTTAGAACCATGTCTTCGGATTTTACACACTCCTCAAAAACAGAGTACAATTTTTGAAGAAAGCCTTAGGTACATAAAAATTCAATTAAGAAAGAGAAATGTAATATAAATCAAAGAAAAATTCGGCAAATCCCACGTACCATGGGAGTCGATGTTATGCGAAGCATGCGGCGGGTAGGGGACGGTGGCGTAACCTTTTTTTACTGAGCGACACGTTACAAAATGACGCTAAAGATTTGTATAAATTTTATACACACACATATATATATGTTGCAGAGCCGCATATGTGTTATATAACCAGTTGTTTACGGTTACGTATGCAACGTGGGTATTACCAACACCAGTAGCGGTAAGATGATACGTAGTGCTTATACCTGTCTCAAGAACGCACGCACGTTTCAGGAACCCGTGTACATGTGTGCAAGAAGTTCTTGACAGTTCTTGAACAAGGGCATCATCACCGTAATTAGTGAGCACCAGCAGCTGGTCATGACTTGTTATAGTATCCGGTCGTGATCGTGGTGACGAGGGGTCCATGTGTAGTGAAGTATGTGGTATAGTAGAGCTGTTGGAAGTCGTGGATGCCTCGGTCATTTCGTCGACAAATTGTCTGTCGACAGAGCCGGCGACATGTCGGAACCTGAAGCCACCCTTCGCATTGGTGAGGTTCAGGCCGTCGAGGCTGGTAGGCCTGGATAGTGCTACGTAGACCAACATCAGTGGATGGTGTTTATCGTGTTCGTAGACTACCTGGGTGTGTGTGGCCTACGTAGCCTAATCTACAAAGCGGCTGTCAATCAATCTGGCATCATCCTCGGTCAGCATGAGGCCATCGCCCAGCCTCGTAAGAAATGAAGAGGACACTGCGCCGTTCTGGTGGACGAAGTGCACTTTAAGGTGTGGTGATGTGGATATCAGATGTAACTCTCGTTAATGTATTCCTCCGGGGTCGAGCAATGCTTCAATATAGCTTGCTGAATCGTAGGAATACAAACGTAATGTTTATTAGACTGCTATGAAAGCGAAGCCGACACTGGAACTACAGACGTTAATCTGATACGACGCCTGTATCGTAGGAGTACATATCGTAGGAGTATCATATAGCGTTTATTGCTTTCTTGTAAAATGAGATAGCCAGCACCACAACCACAATTGACGTTGTACCGAATTACGCCTGCGTAGGCTGTTTTTTTCAAACCAGTTTATAGACCTGGCATGGCTCAGTGGTAGAATACCTGATAGCCACGCAGAATTCTTGGGTTCGATTCCTGCTGGGATCCTAATTTTCATTCTTTCTATTCGTTGAGTCAATGCTGCCGACGTTGGTTTTCCTTAACGCTTTAGCATTTAAGTAACCAATGTCTGTTCTCGCCGTTCCTGGGTAGATATAAACTGTCAATCACCTGTGGCGCATACCCGTACACCGCGGCCCATGGTAAACGGGTATGTGCCACACGTGTCTAGTAGAAAGGGTTTGACGACGTACGCGACAGGATTTTAACGTTAGTCATGTCATGACCCGGCAATCATATTCGTCAAATCCTCTTACCCTCCCATGCAAATTTTGGTCTACACCAAGTTAAGGAGGCGATCATGAGAGCACCCAGACGTAGGCGGCTAGATAGATAGATAGATAGATAGATAGATACGTAGATAGAAACGCTCAAAGTGCCAGAGGTTCGCTAAGAAATGCTTCGCATTCAAAACTTGGAGGACGCTTGAACTTCGCCTTCGAGAGTAGAACGCGATAGCTTAATCGCGTCGCGTGCGCATCGCCTTCTCAATTCCTAGTATGGTTTCGGTTCTCGGTGCATACCTCAACCGTGCCGTAGGGAAACGAACGACTGTGCGCGTAACATTGGCCGTTTCAAGGTATCCTAGAATGCCTACTGCAAGTAAAGTTGTTCAGTGCCCACTACGCCCCAATTATTCCTTTTGCGAATAAGCGAAGCGCCCACTACGCGTCCGTAAGGAAACACGCGATCCTACGCAGCTGTTCACTTTGTTGATGCTTTTGCTGCTGCTGATGATTAAATTTGTCTGAGCACTTTGTAATGGGTGGGCCTTTAAAACACCCATTCGTTGCGCAATTCACACGTTTTGACGCCTGCCGCGATTCTACGCTCCTTCCACACAACATGCGTTAAGGAGACTCCTTCCACTACGTGACGTTCATATAGTGTTTCTTTCTGAAGCAGATTCAAGAAAGAGCGTCACTCTGTGGTAGAACACCTGCTTGCCACGCAGAAGGCCTAGGTTCGATTGTCACTCGAACGCGAATATATTTATTATTTATTTTATTTGCATTTTTCTCAATTTTTCGGTCACGTACAAGATGATTTTTCGCTCACATCTAACGACGCCGACACCGATGCCGACACCGGAATTTCTGCGAAACGAGCTCTTTAACGCTATCGCGTTAAAGTTCGAAAGAAGGAACATGAGAAGGAGAGAGTGATCGCATCAATAAACTTGTGAAAAGCTATGAGTTGAAATAGAGACACACCTATTTAACGGGAACAAAGAGAAACATTGGCGCACGGCCGCGTGTGAGATTCTTGGTTCGTCAACTGTAAGATGAGTGCAATAACGCCCTCAAATCAGGTTGCGCGATTCATGCTCCCTGAATATGACAGCGACGTCGTCCTGGCTAAAGTCACCTTGGCCTCGAAGGCCTTCTAAAACGAAGAAATTTGGACGTTGAGGCTCGGAAAAGTCAGTGAGACATGCCGTATTATTGAACGACAGACATTACGTTTTGTACCATGGCGTGCTCAAATCTGTCGCGAACAACACCTTGTACGAAAAAATGCACCTAGTCTCATTTGCTCTAATATTTTTGACAGAAGCTCTCCCAAAGAAAATGTTACAGGATCACTGATGCATTCGCCTCAGACGACACGTAGGCCTTTGATGTAGCGCGAAACGACACACTGACACGAGGAGGCACATAAGGACACCATGGAGCTCTACTAGCAGGGCTGGGCAGAGATACTCAGAAAAGTATTCCGGAATACAGATATCGAAATACATGAACTGGAAGCCTAAAATAGAGATACTGAGATACATTTGCCTTTAACGTAACGGGATATTTCGGAGATACTTTTGCAATATGACGAAAAAAGTATTCCGGAATACAGTTACAGCGATACAGATACTGGAATACTTTTTTTATTTCAAGGATGCTCATACTACGCAAAGGCACTTATTAGTGCAGCCTAATGTTGTAATTAAAATTACAGCGCATCGAAACGTTCAGTTCATTTATTTATACAGTACCCTCAGTGCTATTAAGACATTGCAGGGGAGGGGGAGGGGGCGAACAAAATACATAATTAGTAATAATGACATAATTACAAGTATCAATTGCAATAAAAATAAAATATTTCACAGCAACAGTAACAAGGATTGGACACCGAAATCGACATACTTGGCGAACAAACTAAGCTATGCTAGAAATAACACACTTTAAGCTAATCACTCGAATCAGTAATGAACACCAGTGAATTGAGAAAAAGCACTCATTTATTTTGAAGATCTGCTTTGCTGAGAAGGTTGCTGTGTAGGCTTCTCAAATAGGCTGTCTTCTAACAGCGTCGGTTCAGGCTCAGCACAAGACTCACGAAAGAAAAAGTCTGTCTACCGCTGAAGGCGAGTACAAATTCGTGTTATAGTGAATAAATACCGCCTTCATAGCCGGATTGCCCTGCAGCGTGGCGATATGTCTTCTCGGGTCATCTAGATACCGAAACACTTCCGCCCTCACTTGGGTTGTTCTGACTGTTCAGAATCCGAAGTCGGTCCCCATCTCCGGAATCCTCAGCCGTCTCACCCTGTCGGCTTCAATGAAGCTTTCACCACCACCGACGCTACCAGCACCCATTTCAGAAAGCCGCAACAGGCGAAGTCGGCTCCGGTGGTGGGGGAGCCTGCTACCACAAAAGACCGTTTCACGCATGTAATCAATTAGGAACGCATCCTGACATTGGAAATGTGGCTGAAAGCGCGTCAAAGATAGCCATCTTCTAGTCACTTCCGCCGCGACTACGGGAACTAACTGCTTTTGGAAGTGCCGCCGCCTTGAAAACTGAACGCACGCGAAGCATTGCAAAGCCTGTTCCAAGGCGGTATCCGCGCGGGGGGTCCCGAAGTAGTGGCTTGCCACCCCAAAAAAACGAGGCGTGCTGCATTGACCTTGAGAGACAGTTACTTTCGTCGGCAGAGGCCGACAACACTGCCCCCGCGATTCTGCCGTCTGCGGCGTCGCGCGCTTTACCACATGGACCATTCTGTGCTTGAGGGGAAACCATCGCCGCCCTATCTGTCGGCGACCGGCGGCGCGCCTTTGCTTGTCTTGGCACAAAAAAGAAAAAGAAACGTCATTCCCCCATTGGAAACACGCCTCAGCTCATTTCCGACACAAAAAAAAACAATGTAACGAGATACCCGTGTCCTGCATAGTATCGCGATACAGGCGATACATCGTAAATGTATTTCACTACTGAGATACAAATACATTTTTCAAATGTATCTCGATACAGAAATACAGATACTTAAAAGTATCTCTGAAATACTATCGCGATACTCTTGTATCGCGATACTGCCCAGCCCTGTCTACTAGCAACAACATGTTTATTTTCAAAACCAGATCACTCATAAAGCACAATCGCCAGGCAGACAGTTGAACGCGTGGGATCACTCAGAGAAAATAGTTTACTCATCATCATCACCACTCAGAGACATGCGCGAAAAAACTCGCTCTACCTAAGCGAAATCACGACAAACATAAACCCGTACATCACCGCTCACGCAAGAAAACCAACTCCTTAGGCGACGATGCCCTAGTATCGCAAGGCTGGAATCTTCAGCGGAGCTCGTGTTCTACCTAGCTGTCTTGCTGGCATTGGCAAGCTTTTCCTGAGGGGCTAAGTTATTGCTAGTAGTACTAAGTATGCCTAGACTTGGCTAGAGATGTCACGTGACGACCTGCTATGTGATGTGATTTTAGTCACATGGCTAACTGTTACGTGGTTTATGGCGGGACATGCCACGTGACTAGCTATAACGCGATTTTGCGTGGTTTTAGTATTAACGTCTTGAAACGGGCTGTTTGGTACATGCTACTTTTTGAACGAAGAAACAGCGCTAGAACAAGGACGAAGACGAGAGGAGACAAACACGGCGTCGTGTTTGTCTCCTCTCGTCTTCGTCCTTGTTCTAGCGCTGTTTCTTCGTTCAAAAAGCAGCGGCTTTAGTAGTGTGACAAAAAGTTACGTGTTTTTCAGTCACTTTAGTGCTACGCGGTATTAAGTCACGTGACTGGATGTTACGTGATTTCAGTCACGTGACTATACTCGGCGACAACTTATCTTGACAGCGGAGCGAAGACTACGGAGGCGGGGCTCCCGCGCATTCGTGTTACTACGCAAGTAGTACGGCAGCTTGCGGCTCGTTTCGGTTGTGCTCGCTGGCATCGTGAACGCGTTTAGAAAATTATATACTCTAAAAATGTGAATGGGAGAAACATTTCGATTGTTCAGTGTAGATTTTAATGTCATACTACGAGTACATTTTTCTTGGAGAACTGAACAGAGCGTTTGCGGCCGCACACATACCCTCTACGTCGTGGACGCCATGTATACTTTGGAAAATGGGCGCGCTGAAAAGGCGGTGCTGTCTAAGAAATGGAAGTAAAGGAAGGCATTCTTGCGAAGTGAACAATAACTTTGTTTTACCTACGACCTCCCGCAACTGTTTAAGTTTCATAATAAATAAAGCAGTATTTATTTCAGCAAAGCAAATGAGGAAATTATCAGTGAACTTAATCCATATATGCCCAGTGTCCTAAATATAGGACGCTCCTTTGATGCACTCTAACATCGCTATTTCTTTAGCAGATGACTAACGCCTCCTACAGCACATCAAGAAGGCCTCATTCTCAACGTGTGAAAGCCTGGACGTTGGTAGCTTTTCATGCTGCCATGTGCCGACCGCTTTCGCCGGGCAAACGCGTGCTTTGTGTGAAAGACGTCATGGAGAGGAAGAAGTGCAATCTCGGTGTGCACGTGAAATGTTTCAAGGCTTACCACACCCGCACACACCACTCGTAATGCCCAGTGACCTATTGTATAGGACGGCTTGAAAAACAGTGTTGCGTTTACCTGGCAGTAAATAAAGAACTTGTGCTTTCTTTTGAGAGTAGAAGTATGCTTTTTCTGAAAAAAATAATTGTTTTGTCACTTTTTCTGAGTTTGAGAATATATGGGTTAAGCCAGTTAAGCACTACTTTTTGGCGCGGTAGCAGCATGCGTTTCGGTTCTGTAGCTTCCACAGTGCTGTCAAGAAAAGTTCTCGCCGAGTGCAGGCATTACGTGATGCTTCGCATTAGTGGTGCCAAGCCTGAAGGGAGTGCGGAACTGGGCGGCCTTACTTGTTTCTGTTTATTTTTTTTATTTCATTCTCCCTCTCTTTCTCTCTGTTTATTTCCATTCTTTCTTTCTCTCTCCATGTATTTCTTTGTCTTTCTCGCTCTTTCTCCTTCTGGTCCTTCTGTCTTTTTTCCCTTTCTTTCTCTCTATTCCTCTGGTTCTCTTTCCTCTGTGCTATGCTTTACTCTCCCCCCTCCTTCCTTTCTCTCCTCCTCACCCTCACATCTCTCCTCCAGGATAAATCACAAATGTTTCGCAATAAACAAATTCGTTTGCGTTTTTGTGCACCCAAATTTTTCAGCCCGAGATGGATTTTTCATGACACAGAGTTTCCCGAGCTTATCGAACACTGAGAAGACTGCCCTAATACTATCGCGAACCTTGTTGAGATTATGCGACAGCTGGTGAACATATGTAATTACGGCTGTGTGTCTCGTTTCTGCCGTTACACGTCAATGAGCGTTAGATTGGCTTGAAATTGCGCGAATTTTTTCAACTGTTTTTCTGCCGCAGACAATAAAAGATGGTCTGAATAGCCAGATTCCTTCGAGTGTGAAATCTGATTCTGGAAGCTATACTTCGTTAAGTGGACGTGGGACTTGTTCAGTGCATTGCGGATGGACGTCGTCGCGATACCTCTCTTGGTTAGCTTGGAATGAGTAGAACGAAATGGGATTCAAGCTTTTTGAGCTGGTGGGTCATAGCACCAGCATAGCCCAGAAGCGTAGCGAGAAATTTTTTCCGGGGGGGGGGGGGGGTTCAACCATCCCTTTTTTATGCTCGTGCGTGCGTTTGTATGTGTGCGTGTATATATATACACATGCAAAATTGAAAAATTTCGGGGGGTGGGGGGGGGGGGAGGTTCAACCCCCCGCGGCCGAGGACCACCGCTAAACACTTTCAGCACATTGGTATTCTCCCTTTGAAAACTTTCCCACGAGCTGTCAATAAAAGTAATAAAATCATCTACATACCGAAGAACTTTACGCTTGTTCCTTTGAAATGATATGCCACGCCTCTGTCAAGTTCCGCTTGAAAAAAGATGGCTTAACAAAGGCGCAATGCATATACCCCACACTCAGTAGAAAACTTGACCACACCAAATTCATCAGTGCCGGTTTCAACATATAGTAGCAGCTGTGAATGGGGGAGGGAATAGTATAAGTCAGTGACATCAATAGAAAAGGCTTTGACCCCTTCATTTTCATGACTTTCCATGAAGTCTAAAACACTCCCGGAACACTTTACTCAGAACGGGTCTCGGACCTCGAGAAGATTAAGCTTGTTCAACTGGAATGTAGCCGGTTCCTTTTGCCAGGTACCTGTTTCCGAGTCACGTACTCGGAAAGGAATGTCAACTTTACATACGTCCACGCTCTTCTTAACTATTTCGTTACCGCGATTGCAGAACATGGCTCGACGGTGACCCAAATGCGCCGAGCGAGAATTAAAAAAAAAAAGGCGGTTCCATTAACTAGTTGCGCTATCTATCACATTCTGTAAGCACTAATGTTTAGTTTCCAGCGCAGTTAGTTTTTTTCCAGACCGGCGGCGATTTTTAACAGCGACTCGAGGATAGCGGTTGGCTTGGCTCGTTCGCGAAAATGGCAGGCGACCCGGTAGCGATACCCTCTCGGAAATGTTGTTCCTTGGGCGATTTTGTTGCATCTGCAAACGAGTTTTCTACTGTTTCTAGCAGATGTGACTCTGAGGGTGAATTCAAATCATGTAAATATAGTTCGGATGAAAAAAAACCGAAGAGCGAGCCCGGATCGTTGTGAGGCGTTGATCAGTACCGTATGTTACGCTTTCAGGCACATAGATTTTTCACTCCGATTGAAATGGCGTGATGATGTTGTCACTATTATATCCTTTATTTGTATAAATAAATTTGTACTTTCGACAGTATATGGTAAAGATTTGGTAACATCATCTTCAGCCAGTAGAAAGTAATGTTGAGCCCGAGAAGTGTACCCGGCCGTGTCCTCACAGTAGTGTTGTGCCGTGAAGCGATATGTGTCACAAGGCAAATCGGCGTTTTGGGCATCTTTTTCACAGCGAAAGAAATAAAAAAAAATTGTGTTAACAAACATGAGCGTGCGAGGTTGCAAATGCTGTAGAAGCAGTCTTATGTCAGGATGATGGTTCTTGTGAAGAACCATCATCGCGAACAGTTAAGATTATTCTAGAACTAACGAGGCCACCAGCGATAAGGCTCGAATGTTCGATGCCGCATGTATAAAGGCCGACACGCCTTACCGCAGAGCAAATTATCGATGGCCGACGCTCTGTTCGCCGCTATCAGTGTACAGTGTGTATTGCTGTAGGTTGACTTTCCGTTTCACGGCCGCAAGTTCGACCAAATAAAGAGTTTCATTTTGGACACGCCGACTGCTTCCTTCGTCAGGGTCATGACGACGTGACAATATTGCCACGTCCGTTTCTTATTATCACTTTTGCTGTATTCGGTTTTCGCCCAGAAAGACTGTCAGCAACGCTCAGCGCAAACCGCGCCTCATAGTTCGAGTAGCTTCGCGATTATTGCAGATCGTTTTGTTAAGATTGCGCGCAAGACGCGAACACTGGAGCTTATTCTAGAACTTGCGCGACAACCAGCGATAACGCTGGAATATTCGACGGCATATGTATAAATGCTGACGCGCTTCACCGCTTGTCAGTTTATCGATGGACGACGTCCTGTTCGCTGCTATCAGTGTACAGTGTGTATTGCTGTAGTTCGAGTTCTCATTTTCCGGCCACAAGTTCGGCCAAATAAACAGTTTCATCTTGAAAACGCCGACTGCTGTCTTCAACGACGTCAAGGCCGTGCGCCGATTTCTCGGCTTGTGCGCCTATTACAGACGCTTTGTCAAAGACTTTTCATGGATCGCCGAGCCACTAACGCAGCTCACGAAGACCGACGTCCAATTCAGGTGGCAAACAGCGCAAGTCGAAGCATTTCATGAACTGAAACGACGCCTGCAGACGCCTCCGATACTCGCGCATTTCGACGAATACGCCATGCGGAGATTCACACGGGTGCAAGCAGCGTAGGACTCGGCGCCGTCCTTGTGCAGCGCATGGACGGACTGGAAAGGGTTATCAGTTATGCCAGCTGGCCGCTGTCTAAGGCAGAGGCCAACTACAACTATTCCACAACAGAGTAGTACTTTCTTCGCCATCATCTGGGCTACGTCAAAGTTTCGCCCCTACCTCTACGCCAGGCCCTTCAAAATTGTGAGCGACCATCACGCCTTGTGTTGGCTAGCTAACTTGAAGGACCCTTCAGGTCGCCTGGCACGGTGGAGCCTAAGACTTCAAGAATTCGACATAACCGTCGTTTACAAGTCCGGAAGAAAACGCTCCGACGCTGACTGCCTGTATCGCGCCCCCGTCGACCCACCGCCGTAGGACGACCAGGAGGATGACTGTTTCTTGGGCACCATAAGTGCCGACGACTTCACCGAACGACAGCGAGCGGACCCATGACTCAGGGGCCTTGTGGAATACATCTAGGACCGCCGTTGTTCCAAAGGTATTCAAGCGAGGACTGGCGTAGTTTTTCTTACGAAATAGCGTTCTCCTGAAGAAGAACTCGCGACTTCGAGCCAACTACATTCTCGTGGTGTCCTCAGCATTACGACCAGAAGTCCTCCAGGCCCTACACGGCGATCCGACGGCTGGACACCTCGGTGTTTCCCGCACGCTCGCAAGAATAGACGATTTTCCGTAGCGGCTCACGGGCGCTGCCATGTTTGATCACGTGATCGTAACTGGCCTTCCCCCAGCCATTTGCCCCAGCCAACGCACTGGGCTGGCGAAGCGGCCCTGGCCGTACCACACAAGCTGGTTGCAGCAGGGTGTAAGCAAGTCACATGCTTGCGCAGCAAAACATAGTTCTACGTGTAATCGCCTCATAGTTGAAAACGACGTTTGCGTTTGTTTGGTACGTAGCACGCCACAACAATGAGCTATATGTTTAATCTACTTCGTATTTGTGGTGCATGCCTTTAATTGTTGTATTAGCAACCGCCAGTAGCTGGTGTTACAAGCCAACATGGCAGCACCCATGCAGACGCGACAGCCCGCTTCGATCCGAACTCGGCCTTGCTACTTGCCCACTATCCTTACAGCTACAAATAAATGGCAAAATCGGCCATCGCTTTGTGTCAGCTCACGCTGGAGAAAAAGCGTCTGGTATGCTTTGTCTTTATTATTGCGATCAGCTGTGCTTATTTAGCCATGCCTGCTAAGCCTTGTCTCCGACAATATGAGAATGAATCTTGGAAACACTGCAAAAAAAATACCAACGAGTACATTGCTCTCGAAGCTTCAGGACGCAAATATAAAGCAAATAAATGCGTAGCTTTTGAACTTACGGGCCACACAGAGCAGGACGACGACGTGATAAATTCGAGGCGGAAGGAAACTGCATCCACAGGGGCCGCCATGTTTACTTTTCCGGCGCTGCCGTCTGCTCGCCTTTACTCGCGTGCGCGCAGACGCTATGGGAACGCCGAGCAGACGACGCGACGCGGATGGAGACATATTGAGCAGCGCTGCCAAATGCCACGGCAGGGAGATGGCCATGGAGACGGCCACGGTAGGGGG
Source organism: Rhipicephalus sanguineus (assembly GCF_013339695.2). Classification (NCBI taxonomy): domain Eukaryota; kingdom Metazoa; phylum Arthropoda; class Arachnida; order Ixodida; family Ixodidae; genus Rhipicephalus; species Rhipicephalus sanguineus. Next base: position 154,750,047 of record NC_051183.1, read on the forward strand.
ACGGCCACGGTGAGGTGGCGCCATCTAGTTTTAATTGAACAAACCAGCTGCGGAAAATCGTCTATACAGGAAAGGTACTATTGGCCGTGCCTTGCCGCCGACGTTGCTCGCTACGTAAGGACATGCAGAGACTGTCAGCGACGCAAGACATAGCCGACAATGCCAGAAGGCTTTCTTCAGCCAATCGAACCTCCTCGCCGACCATTACAGCTAATCGGGATGGACCTACTGGGGCCGTTCCCAACGTCGACTTCCGGAAATAAATGGATGGTTGTTGCTACTGACTACCTCACGCGCTACGCCGAAACAAAGGATCTGCCCAATGGCAGTGCCGCCGAGGTAGCCAAGTTTTTTGTTGAGAAGATTGTCCTTCGCCATGGCGTCCCCAGAGGTACTTATCACCGATAGAGGTATGACCTTTACTGCTGACCTAACTCAGGCCATCCTGAGGTACAGCCAGACAAGCCACCACCGGACCACCGCCGGACCACCGCCTACCACCCACAGACTAACGGCCGCACCGAGCGTCTAAACAAGACCATCGCCGGCATGCTGGGTATGTACGTCGATGTCGAACACAAGACGTGGACCGTGTACCAACCCGGGGACCGTGTATGGGTATGGACGCCAATACGCCGAAGGGGACTTAGTGAGAAGCTTCTTCGACGATACTTCGGACCGTACAGGGTACTTCGACGCCTCGGCGCACTCGACCTTGACGGCATTAAGAACTCTCAGTGCCGCCGTGCGCGACCTGAAGTCGTCCATGTCGTGCGCCTCAAGCCATATTACGCGCGTTAGTGAATCTGAGGACTGTACTTTTACTTTATTATTGTACTTTCTTGCTTGTTCTTATTGTCTGTTGTACTTTCTTGCTTTATTGTTGTTATTTATTGTTGCATGCATTGCCCCCGCCCCCTCGTGTTCTGTTTGAAGCATTGGGACGATGCTTTTTCCGAGGGCGGGCATTGCCACGTGCGTTTCTTATTATCACTTTTGCTGTATTCGGTTTTCGCCCAGAAAGACTGTCAGCAACGCTCAGCGCAAACCGCGCCTCATTATTCGAGTAGCTTCGCGATTATTGTAGATCGTTTTGTTAAGATTGCGCGCAAGACGCGAACACTCGAGCTTATTCTAGAACTTACGCGACAACCAGCGATAACGCTGGAATATTCGACGGCATATGTATAAATGCCGACGCGCTTCACCGCTTGTCAGTTTATCGATGGACGACGCCCTGTTCGCCGCTATCAGTGTACACTGTGTATTGCTGTAGTTCGAGTTCTCATTTCCCGGCCACAAGTTCGCCCAAATAAACAGTTTCCTTGAAAACGCCGACTGCTGTCTTCGTCGACGTCACGACCACGTGACAATATAACCGTGCAACCTGATGGAACAGTGCAGTTTTCACTGGGCAGACAAAAAAATGGTAGCTCTTACGCTTTTTGAGCAAGACTATTCAAACTTTCCTCTGATATAGAAAATTGCTGAGCAAACATTTTGTATATTTCTGATTATTTTTCGCTTTTTTCATGTTGGGAGCACAACATTAAAATGTTATATGCAATGTTCATTAGATCTTATTTTAATATTATTCTTGCATCTTATACCCTAATATTAATTCTTTAAACCAATACCATTACAAAGTACAATCACGTCGCTTTATACTGATATATAATATTACACGGCAGATTTAATATTATGTATAATAAAATATAAATACTAAAGCATGCAAAATTTGGCCAGTTTTCCCGCGGTCACAAAATAGTTAATACTGTTTTGAATACTGGTGAAAACTGGAAGGATGTTGATGTTCTTGCACAACTGAATAGCCCTTGGCATTACGTTGCTCAAAGACACGCCTTTCTTTACATTGAAGAGCTCAAGAACGGCCTTTTTCTAAGAAGCACGAACGCGAAAAAACCGCGGAGCCTCCTTTTTTATCTGCCTGTAGAAGACACAGCGAATTCAAGTGCGGCAACACACGCTTTACAGGAAGACGTGAACAAACAGGCTTACAGCCTGATGAGGCATCTACTCCTTCAGAGGTTCGTCTCTCCTCCGTGCCTTCAGTGGCATGCCGCGACACCTGGCGAACGATGGTCAGGAGTTGAGGATTTGTCACCTGTCTTTGAACACCAAACTTTGGACCAAGTCCTGGGACTTGAGCGACGTCATCAGGAAGCTGGAGGCCTTCCGGGATGTGAACCCTGTCCTGGGTTCCCCGGCGATCACTCCCGAAGATAACGCAACATTGGCAACCAAAGCACTTGGGTAACTTTCCCCGCTAAGTGCTTGCACCTTCTAAGCTGAAATTCGGCGATAGATGACTCGAACGAACTGTGAACGACGTATGTATACTGCGCGGTAGTAAACACGGACGACAAGAAGATACAAGGACAAGCGCAGTCGTCCGGGTTTACTACCACGCAGTATACATACGTCGATCATGAATCACCAACTCGCCCAATCGTCCACCTCGAACTGTGAAGCTGTACACCATGATGGACTGTGTGCAGGCGAATCTGGCAATACAGTTCGGCACGTACAATCTTGAGTATCCTTTTCGCATGGCTGAAAGAAAGCGCAAGGACGTCTTCTGGAAGTGTGCCCCTGTGGATGCCGAGTTGTTGTGTGCGCCTTCCGGTTTTGCGCTACAAAAAGCTATTCAAATGATTCATCGACAAGCCGGCCTTGCAACCCTTGTGGACACGAAGGCGAAATCCATCAGGTGTGTGTTACATATCATCATCGTTGTCAAAATCGGAGTTCGAGACGTTATGTGGGTAGCGGCACACTTTGTTGATGCTGTGGCTGATGGTGGGGATGACGACTCGATCATTTGTAATGGGTTTGCGGCTTTCACCATCTACGCGCTCGTTACGCCATTCACATGGGGCGATTCTGCGCTTCTGCCACGCAATATGACATCTGCTTACTTAAATTTAGATGCACGTTAAAGAAACACAGGTGGTCCCCAGGTGGACTAAACCGCCCAAGAGAAGAGTTTCTGCTGAACATGAATTTGTGGAAAACACTGGATAGGGGAACAGGAGGTTAGCAGCGATCCACATCATGCCGCAGCAGTAGCCCACGAGGAGATGTGCCATGTGTACCGCCGAGACGAAGCGATGAGCGTCGATGAAGAAAAACACGATTCCGACGCGGAGTCTGAGACGAATGAAGAAGTGGAGACCGAGACATGCGAAGAAACGAGTCGTGTGAGTGATGTTGGCGTTGGGAGTGTCGAATATGTTGGGGGAGAGGAAGTGACGTTAGGCAAAAAGAAACGAGTTGAAGAGAAATTGGGCTGCTTTAATCGAAAAAAAATTGCCAAAAAATGTTAGCCCTCACACCACCAGCTCCCCCGTTTAATGAGTCTTCGCGACGTTAGGTCAGTGAAGCTCAGTTAAATTTTTGAAGATATGTGGAAACCTAGACCACTCACCGCGCGTGCAGGGAAAACAGGCATGAATGCAGATCACAATCAGGGTATACAGCTAAACCTCACAAGTGATTTCCTAACATAACCGCACTGAAAACCTGCGCAGAGCTCGAAACTCGGGGCACGTGCAGGAATACACAGAAAAAGATTGAACCTTTAATACACATTGTTGCATTTACGCAGCATTCCAAGAAATGGCAATTAAAACAAATGGAAAGTCTGTTTGAAGCCGCTTGCACACGTTGTTGCATTTCCGCAACATTTTTTTGAAAAATACAACGTCTTGAGTTGCCATCAGCGCTCATACCGTGAAACTATTCTGAAAAAAATCCATGGCAGACATTGCACGCGCCAGCGTGCAGTGATACATGTAAGTTTTGCCAATCATAAGTGCATTGCCTAGCGCGATAAAGCACAGGAAAATTTCTTGAGCTCTGCTGCACATCCTCCTGATTGTGTAGATTAAAAAAAAAACGTTGTCATCGCGTATAGTTTGTTCCTGGCGACGGAACGTTGCTATGTAGCGCAAATGCAACAACGTATACATGTGGTTTGTTCTCAGAAATGTAAATGGGACCTAAATGCTTCCATGACATAGTAATTTCTTCTGATAGTGAAGACAACGACCTCCCGGGCCTGACGACGACCGCTAGTGTAAATCCATATCGATTCAACATGTGTGCAGCATGTTTTTAGGTTGTATATCCAAATTTTCTCACAGGAGTTCGGTGTATCCGCGCGCTACTGTGTCGCCTCGTCCCGGGTCTACGCTCACGTCTCTGCTTGTACGTTCCAAATTTCGGGTCATGCCGCTAAAACACTGTGCGTCGTGGTAGTGTTTTATTCCACGTTCCACTCGGCCCTCAGTTCCGAGCGTCCCCGCCTTGTGACCTCGCGATCCTCTTCCTCTTCGTCTCGTGACTGAGCCCGGAACGCCTAATCAAAGTAGTTCTGCCTGCTGTAAAATTACACAGGCTTTGTTTAGTCTGCTGCTACGTTTAGCTCTATTTTGCCACAAATTTTAATCGCTTTTTAACGATCTGTTTCCTCCTCCCGAGGTCCTCTGAACCATAATACGACGGACTCGACACATCGCCGGAATATCCCTAGGGACCCTCGACTAAGGGGTTCCTGCCATGCTCCTCGCTCAAGTCCAATATTAATAATAAAGCTGTTTTACTCTCACTCCTTCAGATGTTCAACCTGATGTGGAAAGGAACGCGGTAGTCGAGCAGTGTCCAATGAGGAGTAGACAGGTGGAACCGACGACGAGAAAAGCCATGTGCACAGAAGAGGAGGGGGGAGTTCGAGGATACGTGGTGAGCAGAAGGTTGTTCCCGGACCGGGCGCTGAAGACGGGCAGTCGGGTTGCGGAGCAGAGCCTCCAGGGCTTCAACCGGTCGGAGCCTCCTGCCGTCGCGTTCCCGTGCGAGACGACCGCAGCAATGGTGCACGAACTCCAGCCCAAGGTTCCAGCAGCAGTCGGGCTACGGGCTCGAGCTGCGCGTCCAGTTGCTGGCCATATTTGTCCGGGCTTCTCATCGTGTCGGCCAGCAGCCTTCTTCCTAACCAGCCAGTCCGCATCCACTGCACAAGCAGGAGCCACCGCGTTCTGTTGCGCAAAACGTCGGCCAAGCCCTGAACGTTGTGGTGAGACTGACCACCATTTCTGCCACCGCTCTGCCGCTCACCCGCGCCGAACTGTAAAGCATAGTTTAGTTCCCTGAACTTGCGTTCTAGTTGTGGTCGGTGTGTTAACGTGTGCAGTGAACGTTTTATTAAGTGCTTACTTTATATAGTTATTTTTCTTCTAATTTCTCAAAGTCTTGTGTGTGGTTGTTAAACAGGCGGCTTTGTTCTCAGAGGCTCAGCCCTGGAGATCTAATACAAACAATAAAAACAACCTGCATCACAATGTCGCATTCCAAGGACGTCTAACAGTTTCCGAGGAACGGGTTCAAGTTTACAACAGTGACTCGGAAATCTCCGGCTGATGATAAACAGAAGGGCGCGATAATACGGTACACAAGGAAGAAGATGGACACGGGACGACGCGCCCTTTTGTTTATCATGAACCAACACCAACTCGCCCAACTTTTCACCTTGCTCTCCGGCTGAACTTCTTGCCATGGTGAGACAAGTGTCGGCTCGTGCGGTTGAATCAAAAACCGAAAAGTGCATCTCGGATGGTGTGAACTTTCTCTTACGATAAAAGAGTTCGCGTGATAAACTTTCCATTCAAAAGAACTGTTGCGTACCTAAAGGGGAAAATTTAGCTGTCTTGGCCACAGGGAAATAAAGTCGTTTGACTGTTTTGAATAAAGGCGAGTTCGTTCGAAAAGGCCTTGAAGCTGTGAGTTAAATTTTTGACACGCGCACCAGTGTAAACCAGGTAACAAAGAGGGCAAAATAACTTTGCAAATGCCTCCTCTTGGACAAGCTTGCTCCCGCCATAGATAACAAAAGAAGAGTTCACATTATATATGTTTTTTTTTCTGAAGCAAAGAGACATAAACCTGGCTGCACCTTCAGGGTAATAGTTTCGGAAAGGGGAACTTGGCAACAGCTTGTTTCCAGGTCCCTAGTAACCAATTTATTCATTCTAGAAATCGACGAACCCTCAAGAGTGTAAAATTCCGAATAAGTGACGCAGTTCTTAGAAAGTAACCAGATCCGTCTCACGTCAGCCTTTTCAGTTGACATTAAAGATCTTTTTAGGGGCGAAGCACCTTAAGGTCTCGGCTTGTCGGCGTGTCATGTCGTCGTCACGGTCCATCATAAACGGGTGTGCGCCACAAAAATCCCACTACTCATCACCGGCCCATACTATGCATATTATGAGTTAAAGGTTCGTGGTTACTACATAAAACATGATGTTTGGATTAGCAGGGGAGTCAGAATTTCCGACGAAATTTACCAAGGCGCTCAAGTTTCTTTTCTAAAACCATAATGAAAACCAGCAGATAATGGTGCCAAGGAAGGTACAGTAAAACCTCGGTGATACGAATCTCGCGGGGTTACCGAAAATATTCGTATCATTCGAAATTCGTATCACCAGAAAACATGGAAAATTAGTATGTGGCAAAAGAAAGATGGCATACGTTTTGATTTAGTCTATTCCAGGGCCGCACCGACGTCATGAACAGCTCTAAATGATTGGCAGTAAAGTTTTTAAACGTCAACGGTCATATTTGTACTCGTAAATATACGGTGAGTGTGCGCGTGTGTACTCAATGAACCAGATGTGTTGTGACCCGTGACCGCTGGTAGCCCCTTCCTAATGTTACTACAATTTTCTGCATGATATCAAAGTACTGCGGCGAAAGTGACTTTAAGAGGCGCATTGCATGCGATAGATTGGAAGGCCAGAAAATTTTAGAATCGCTGTCCTTTATTGCTGTTACCTGCTTATTGCGGTGCTGTTTGGAGTTCTTTTCGGGAGATTTACGGCTGTGCCCGCACAATCGGGAGGTTTGCTCGAAATCTAGGAGTCTCCCGTGCAAACTGGAGAGTTGACATGTGTGCGCGTAAGTTGCGAGGCCTAGCTCCTTCGCCAAGACCGTTCGCTTCGTCTCTTGGGGTCTTCGTCCACCTTTCGTGGGACTTCTTGATGGACCCGCAGCACAAGTTTCAGTCTTGTTTCATAGAACGTCTGATTGCGAGGACATGACTTGCATCGATGTGGCAGGCAGGTGTTAACGCAGTACAAAGACGCTAACGCCTCGAGCACGGCAGCGCGCGTCAACGCGCTGGAAAAAAAAAAAAAAACGAAACGCGACGTCAACGCCATCTGTAATCTAAACGCGAAGGCGCATCAAGACCGCCAACGTTTGCGCGTACAATCAGGCCCCGGAAAGTCTCAAGTTCTAGCGATCGCCGCAGAGGGCGAAAAAATCGACCGCGGCGAGTTCCATCGATATGCGCGCAGAGTGGAGCTACTGACTCCTCTTTTAGCGGTCGGCTATCTTAGTTTGCATTTTCCCTGCTAGGGACGCTAAACCACCCAAATTTTCAACTTTAAAAAATTGTTTTGCGCAAACCAATGAATCATTCAAACATGTTATTTTGCTTTGGATAGCTAGAGAGTTACTTATGTTTAGACTTAATATGTATAGCTGCTTTTTAATTGAAGTGTCAACGTTTTAAGACTTCAGTGATGACTAACTGGACCAAAATCCAATTTGTATCCATCTTTTCCGTGGCCGTTGGCGTTCAAATTGTTCGGCGGCAACGTAAATGCGGAAGCACCTTTCGCTTCAGTTCGCAGACGCCCTTTTATCTTTACAGCAATAGTAGCTGACTCAGTTTACCGGCGAATTTAGGAATGCCGCAGCGATCGAGATCGAGGGGTACGTTTGACGCTTTCATGGAGTCGATCTGTTGATTCCGCACCGTAAACAGGTAAGCCGGAGCGTCAGTTATGCTCTTGTTCAATGGTCCGTCGTCGTTTCTTTGACATAGTTTTTACATCAACTAATATATTGCTATAATGACGAATACATAAACCACATATTGTTCAGTGTCAGCTTTGCATTGCCGTGTAACTTGCACACGCGTCACGTCTGGTTTGTGATTTCGGTGTACTGTACCTAAAGGGATTGCGCGTGATTTTTCAATAGGACGCCTAGGCAATTTGAAGTGGCTATGCGTGCAGCGTTTCTAATAATCGAGCACAAGTTTTTTTAAAAGAGATTTTATATCCGCGAGGGGCGCGAACAGCGGTGATTATTGAACGTAATGGTAATCGCATTAGGTGAAAGAGAACGTGTAAGTGCTTTGGGGTTCTTAATGAATGATTAGATTGTGTTAAACATTTAGATTATTATCAGCAGTCCTTAAAGTCAAGGGGGCTTAAAGTTAATGCGGTCTCTGGGGGTCTCATACCCCTCCACTGATATTGAGACCTAAGACCCATCTCGCCAGAATGTAGGGGTGCGTGTGTGTTGGGACTGTCGAGATTCTTCAGAAACTCTTATCATTTTCCTTGGTTTCACGATTACTATAAAATCTAAATTTTTAACGAATTTTGCCTGATGAGTATTTTGTACCTTCCACCCTGTAACGGCAGTGGTTTCGCGAATAATATTTCTTATGTCACAAGTGTCGAAGCTTCGTTTCGCTGCTTCCATAGATGGTAATTTTCATTGTTTACTGATTGAAAGTGTGTATTTTATCTGATGTGTTTTTTTCTAAAGCGGATGTTAGAATTAATGTAATGATGTGTACTTTCAGAATACCAGATTTCCCCGACTTCTCTCCAGAACTCTCAGCATCAAGGCGTGAGACCAGTAAGTGGGAGCTTTCCCAAAAATAAAGCACAATGCCATTGCTCCTGCTTAAATTTATATAGTGATATACAGCATTCTTTTCCAGTGCCCCTCAATATCTCTCCACCAATACAAGAGCCAGCATCCCAGGGGGCACAGGAGCCATTGCCAACAGCACCAACTACACAGAGTAGGTATTGTTCCTCTTATTAAAGCAAGATTAATGCAAGATTACATAGTAATATCCAGTAAGTGTGTCTTCATTCTACAAAACAAAATGGAATTATTCCACATGCGTCCCCAATATATAAATATTGGCACTACAACTGGTTAATGATACAGCTCATTACATTAAATAGATGCTTTCATTAAATAAAATGCACTTTTGTTTTAACGTTTTACTATCTGCCACTGGGTGTGTGCCTACTTTTGGCCAGTCATATACGTGGCTGTGTGACAAAAAACACATTTTGCCCTGTGTTTATTTTGTTCTCATAACATGCAAAAATACCAAGTAGCCTTTACACTAGCCTGACCTGGTATTTCAATTTGGGCATAGCTTGCAAATTTTGTAAAGGATGCACACAAAATTCCAGATAATAATATGTTGCATTAAAATACAAATGTACGTGTTTCTAGTGTACCAAACTTAGCAAACCATTTAACCAAGGTGTAAGTTTTTAAAGCCTCTTGCTTAGACTTAACATTAGTGATGTGGCTTTTTGATTTTCCAGGAACCCCAAGAGCCAGGACCAGGACCCGGAAAGTGCTCACTCCACGTTATATGAAGAGGCTTCAGCACTACTGCGACGAGAACTCCCACCTCCATCAAATTGGTTGCAAGACTTAAAAAGTCCAAGAAACCAATAGCATCTCATGCGCAGCTTCTTCTTGAAGCAGGCAGGTACCTAAAGAAGGACTTTTTGGAAATTCTAAGAGTGCAAATGCATCTGCAACCACTGAAAAAACATGGGAGACGATGGCCGATGCAACTTAGACAGTTTTGCCCTCAGTCCTTACTTTACAAGCCCTGAGGCATATAAATATCTATCAAAGGTACTAAGTAGGGGTTGTGCGAAAAGTGAAATTTCATCTCGAATCGAATAGTGCCCGCATAGTGGCCGAAAATATCGAATAGTATCGAAGCATGCACTGTCAGTAACGGCAAGAGAAAGGAAAAAATCAAGAAAGCTACGGCGTGGAGACAGGTTTCTTACGTGCTTGTTCGGGAGTTTTTTTTTTTCTCAGGTTTTTGGGCGCGCAACCATGTGATAGAGAGCTGCCATTCCAGTAGCCGTGCCACTCTTAAACTCTTGGGCAACAGAGGGT